>NW_026862339.1:0-179280 GCF_026571515.1 Ruditapes philippinarum | reverse complement strand
AATTTTCGAAGTGTAATTGAAAAAGTTTGTTTGTACCCCCGGATTAGCTGGGAAAAACCCAAATATTTCTAATTCTGGAGTAAGTCTAATAAGCATACTCATTTCAGTGTATTATTCACCCACAAAATACTAGTACTACATGCATGCATAAAAATTAAAGACTGGAGGGGTACATGTACATAAAGTTACAAAATTTTTTTAACCAAAAAATTTGTGTAATATCTTTATTATTCCAGAACTTGTAGTCTTATTAACAAACAATATTAATGTATAGATTAAATGTTTAAAATCATTTTCTAAAACCTCATACTTCGTTCTTATATAAATTTTCACATTTTTCATTATGACTTGGACTATGAAATACATGTATTGCATTTTATTTTGAATGCAAAATTTTTTCTTGCCTACATCAATTTGTTTATAAAAACAAAAACATGTTTACAATGGGGTCCAAATTTTAGAAATATACCCTAAACTTTTAAATACAGATTATGTGTACCCGTAGTTTTCCCTAGTAATCCTACCAAGGTACCTAAGTTGCAAGATTAAAAATTATAAATTTCTGATAAAGCAGGATGTGCATGCGTGAAATCCAAGACTAAACCTATTGAAAATAGCAGTTAAAGTTTTAGAAAGGAAACGCTCCAATTTGTTTTCTCGTATGATTTATGCACATTTAAATAAAACTAGGAACAACATGAATAAGAAAATGTGCTTATTCATGTATTGAAGCTTTTATTTAATATTTAATCTTTTATTTAATATTTAATCAAGTATTGCTGTGCTTATTCATGTATTGAAGCTTTTATTTAATATTTAATCAAGTATTGCTGTGCTTATTCATGTATTGAAGCTTTATTTTAATATTTATCAAGTATTGCTGTGCTTATTCATGTATTTGAAGCTTTATTATTTAATATTTAATCAAGTATTGCTGTGGCTTATTCATGTATTGAAGCTTTTATTTTAATATTTAATCAAGATTGCTGTTGCTTATTCATGTATTGAAGCTTTTATTTAATATTTAATCAAGTATTGCTGTGCTTATTCATGTATTGAAGCTTTTATTTAATATTTAATCAAGTATTGCTGTGCTTATTCATGTATTGAAGCTTTTATTTAATATTTAATCAAGTATTGCTGTGCTTATTCATGTATTGAAGCTTTTATTTAATATTTAATCAAGTATTGCTGTGCTTATTCATGTATTGAAGCTTTTATTTAATATTTAATCAAGTATTGCTGTGCTTATTCATGTATTGAAGCTTTTATTTAATATTTAATCAAGTATTGCTGTGCTTATTCATGTATTGAAGCTTTTATTTAATATTTAATCAAGTATTGCTGTGCTTATTCATGTATTGAAGCTTTTATTTAATATTTAATCAATAGTATTGCTGTGCTTATTCATGTATTGAAGCTTTTATTTTTAATATTTAATCAAGTATTGCTGTGCTTATTCATGTATTGAAGCTTTTATTTAATATTTAATCAAGTATTGCTGTGCTTATTCATGTATTGAAGCTTTTATTTAATATTTAATCAAGTATTGCTGTGGCTTATTCATGTATTGAAGCTTTTATTTAATATTTAATCAAGTATTTGCTGTGCTTATTCATGTATTGAAGCTTTTATTTAATATTTAATCAAGTATTGCTGTGCTTATTCATGTATTGAAGCTTTTATTTAATATTTAATCAAGTATTGCTGTGCTTATTCATGTATTGAAGCTTTTATTTAATATTTAATCAAGTATTGCTGTGCTTATTCATGTATTGAAGCTTTTATTTAATATTAAATCAAGTATTGCTGTGCTTATTTCATGTATTGAAGCTTTTATTTAATATTTAATCAAGTATTGCTGTGCTTATTCATGTATTGAAGCTTTTATTTAATATTTAATCAAAGTATTGCTGTGCTTATTCATGTATTGAAGCTTTTATTTAATATTTAATCAAGTATTGCTGTGCTTATTCATGTATTGAAGCTTTTATTTAATATTTAATCAAGTATTGCTGTGCTTATTCATGTATTGAAGCTTTTATTTAATATTTAATCAAGTATTGCTGTGCTTATTCATGTATTGAAGCTTTTATTTAATATTTAATCAAGTATTGCTGTGCTTATTCATGTATTGAAGCTTTTATTTAATATTTAATCAAGTATTGCTTTTGCACCATTTTAAGTACTTGTATAATCTGTCACAGCCACTTCCATAAGACATGTACAAGTTATTTCAGTTGTTAAAACATTATGATCATATCTAATTTTATTTTATGGAAAATAATGCTGAATGTGAATTTTTCCTAGTGCAAGTGAACTAACAGTTTTGGTGGAGAATAGTCTAGCTATCTAAGAAGCGCACTCAGACACACATAAACAGAAGAGATTAAGAAAGTATCCCAGTTCTAAATACGGTCTACTGTTAATCAAAATCCTTGAGATATAACATATTATAAATGTTAATACATAATAATTTGTTAGTTTCTGAGGGCTACAAAATTAAGTTACAGGAGTTGAATTAAACAAATACTTAACAATGTTATTAAAGTCTTTGTTTTGTAATATCCAATAATTCTCTTAAAGCTTATATTTAATTATTTCCATGTGTACCTTAATAAGGAGCTGAACAAGCCAAAATAAACCATTGGTTGAAATAGGTAAGTATAAATAAGCCGCGCCAAGACAAAACCAACTTAGTGCGTTTGCGACCAGCATGGATCCACAGGGTTCGTACAGACATCCAGTATCAAAATCCAAGGACTTTTTAAGCAGTTTTTAAGCATGTTTTTCCATTTTTCAAGCACAATTTGTTGCGTCTATATCCTACACAATGTTTAACCAATATTAATTTATAAGTCATTTCTTGTTGAAAATACATTTTTTGGCTACAGCTTCTATAGAATAACAACAAAGATAGCAACAAATACAAACTTAACTGCCACCCTGTTGTATGGCCCCCTGTTAAACCCCTAACTTCAATATATCATAAACAAGATCGGGTTTTTTTTGTTTTTTTTTTTTTATTTGTTGATTTTTACCGACATTAGTCGGTCATTCAATTATTTTCAAGCACATTTGTAGCAAATTTAAGCACTTTTTAAGCACTTTTCAAGAGAGTTATCAAATTCAAGGACTTTTAAGCACTTTTTATTATTTTTAAGCACTTTTTAAGAAAGGGACTGAAATTTAAGCACTTTTTAAGACTGTACGAACCCTGATCCAGACCAGCCTGCGCATCCGGGCATTCAGTTTCTCTACTTGTAATAGGGTTTGTAAGCGAACAGCATGGATCCTTATCAGACTCCGCGCAGGCTGGTCTGGTACCATGCTGGTTGCAAACACACTATGTTGGTTTTGTTGTGACACGGCTCAATAATGTAAGCATATAGTCAACAATTAGAGCAGCCAGGTCAACTTTCTCTACTATTCTCATTGCTTTAAATACATGTAGCATAATAAAAACCTCTTAAAATGATGGCAGGAACTTAGTTCAAAATCTATAATTGGTTATGGGCCATGAAGACATGTGTGAAGTTTAAAAAAATACCTTTAGTAGTTTAACTTAAAACAGGATTTTTTTAATTCACAAATCATTATTATTTAGTCAAAGACTTATGGGTCTTGGAGAAGTGACCTTCAAAGGGGGGAGGCTCTAAACTGTTGGTAGCTAAATTTTTGAATTTTGATAATGAAGTCTCTAAAACTTCAAATGGACTGTTCCAAATTCAAAGCTGAGCAAATTCATTACATAAATTAAACAGGTTGCAAGTGACAATGCTATTCTATGGAAGTGGTTTTATGCTTAAAGGCTACAGAAAATAGAAACAGGTGCTCCAAAGGTCAAACCAACATCTCTGAAAAAAGGCTTCCATATACATGTAGATTAAGGTGTTAAATTAATTTTAATACTGGCTTACATCAGAAGGCTACAAAATAAATATGAAATATTAATAATTTATCACTGTGCTATCACTGTTATTTGTTAATTTGTTACGTTTGGTCTTCAGGACCTCGCTTTTCCAGACTTCTATCTTTAGTCGATAATTAAACTTTCTGGGTTTTTGAGAGTTTGATGGGGAATTTAACCCTCAATTGTTATATTGCACCAATTTCTAACTACGTTTTAAAATCTCAAATAAATTACCAAAATTCTGTTTTTCAAACTACCAAAATTACCTTTTCTACAGGCATCCTTTCTTTCACTCTGTTGATACATT
This sequence comes from Ruditapes philippinarum, assembly GCF_026571515.1. Lineage (NCBI taxonomy): Eukaryota > Metazoa > Mollusca > Bivalvia > Venerida > Veneridae > Ruditapes > Ruditapes philippinarum. Next base: position 175,060 of record NW_026862339.1, on the reverse strand, counting down.
CCCCTATCTCAAGCTGGTCAAGATTTGTGTAACGTAGGAGAATGTGTGCAAAATCTTCCTCCGATATCGTCTGCATACCTTTAGAAAACTCTAGAAACTCTAACTCTATCACCTCACTCTGTAAGTTTGTCATGAATCTGTGACGAAAAAAATTAAAGTGCAATATCAACCATACATACATGATAAGCTTCCTTTCTGACATTGACATTATGCTATTATGAAATTTTTTGTTTGGTTTTATGTCGCACCAACACTGTATAAGTCCTATGGCAACTTTCCAGCTTTTACTAGTGGAGGATGACTTCCCCTGCCCCTCTGTGCATTATCTTAGGCACCTGAGTAGAACCACTGACATTCAGTAAGCTAGCTGGACTAAGCTTTAACATATGAAAGAATAGATATACACTGGTGCGGCTGAAACCTACAGCGATGAAATTATTTATGTCATCATTAAAATGGATGACAAGTTCGCTAAAATACTCTCAATATATCTCAACATAGTACCCATTGTACACTATGATTTATTTGCTACACAAGATGACATCCACGCAGCAGATCAGCATCTACCTATTTTCAAGAAGTGTCCATTGCTTGTTTTGAAATTTCAAAATGTAAGCATTTGACAACCAGTAGTAGAGACTAATCAGGCACCATAAATGTGCAATCTGTTCTGGCTCCATTCTGGTTGCAAAGTTTTTATAAATATTGAATCCAGCAGGCTAAGGGTTTCAATATATTAAACTGTCTCCATTATAAATTCTTGAATAGGTGGTTTAACTTTTAAAGCAGGATGCCTGCCGATTCCTTCAGCCTTATTTTCATGAACATTTTTAAAATGTATAAAAAGTAACATATTGTCAAGTGAACAAACAAAGCTTTAATTCTTGAAATAATCTTCTCAGCAAGGGTCTGTCACATAAATGGCAAGCTGTGGTCCAGCAAGAAAACACTTACGTGTGAAAATCTTCATATTTGAGTACATCGTTTCCTCGTCTTCCAAAGAAATGTAACAACAATGTCGTCTCCTGGATTGGCTCCACTGACTTTAATAAGAAAGATAAAATCCCATGTCACTTGTTCAACATTTATAATTAATGATATAAATTTATAATAAGTTCAAAACATTGTGTAATATTTTTCAAATCACAAACAACTTTTTTTTGGCTTGCTAATCTTCTATGAAAATTTCAATATAAATTCAGAATTTACTTAACTGGAAGTTAATACAATGCTTTCTTTGGGTATATTAAAATTACATTTAAAATGTCTTTGGGTAAGTCAACATTAATTCAGGGATGGCAAAAATCAATTCTCAGTATTGCTCAGGTCATCTCAGCACATGTACGGACAAGTGGAAATTTTCAAGAATTTACTATATTGATATCATATGGACATGTTAAAAAATGCTTTCAAAAAAAAACCGAACAAGTGAATCAAATTCAGATTGTGCCAGACCTGAATTATATTTAATACACAATATATCAAAACATAAAATAACTAATACCACCTGACAACTTAATTTCTGATAAAACAACAAATTGCTTGAATTAAGGCATTAAACTTGAATCATGAAATAAAAGCTTAAAAACATAACATTTTTTTGCAGCTAGCTGCCTGTTGAGATAAAGTTGTCTCAGTTCAAAAATTTATTTATTTCAAGAATATTCTAATGTTAAATCAATTTTCAGAGTCTAGACTGGACCATTTTCTTAAATTAACAAAGATGTAAGTCTTTTCACATAACTGAACTCTAATATAGAACCAGTCAAATTAACTCTTAATTCACTGACAACTTTTGAATATAAAACAGTAAGTAATTTTGTAAGTAATGCATGCCAGGCATGTTATTAAATGAGCCGTGTCACGACAAAACCAACATAATGGGTTTGCGACCAGCATGGATCCAGACCAGCCTGCGCATCCGCGCAGTCTGATCAGGATCCATGCTGTTCGCTTAAGACCCTATAACAAGTAAAGAAACTAATAGCGAACAGCATGGATCCTGATCAGACTGCGCGGATGCGCAGGCTGGTCTGGATCCATGCTGGTCGCAAACCCATTATGTTGGTTTTGTCGTGACACGGCTCAAATTTAATGGCAGAAACTGTCTAAGTGTCATCACAAATTTATGTAAGTCTAGGTCATCTTTTCATGAAAATGTAACTTTCTATTCCTATCAAAGTTTTATCTACTAAATCAAATACATTAAAAAATATTATTCACATAATTTACTGGCAAAAATAATTCATCCATTTGATATGTTTATTTTCAATACTGTTTCTCATTAATTTGAAGATGCCTGCAGAGTGACAACATCATTTTTTACAAGACAATTAGCAGACGGTATATCAGTAAATGCAATACTGCATAATTTTATTATAAAAGGGACCCATTGCCGTTTTTGACAAGACAAGACAAGACTGGATTTTTTTTTTAACAATTTTTTTTATATTTTAGTGTAGATCTCTACTAAGTAACATGCTTGCAAAGTTACAGATCTCTTTTGCTCACTTGTTTTTTCCAGAATAATAATTTTACTGTGCAAAATGACTTCTAACTGTTCAATGGTTTTTAACTCAAATCACGCTATGCATACTGGTTTACAATTAAATTCTGAGTGTGTTTCTTTGATATCTTTTCAATTATCCCCCCATTTATTTTACTGTCCCTGGTGACTCTGCTGATTTATGTAACATTTTTCAAGTTTATGTTTTCTGAGCATTTAGACCGCTTTAACTGCTTACTTAATTAACTTTCAATCTCAATCATAAGACAAGCACTTACCTTAAATTGGTTACCAAATTTTGTATAAAATACATTAAAACAGATGGATGTGCAAGTTACATGTATAAACACAAATCTTGAAAGTTCAGATTACATGCTTAACTTAACATTTCCATGGCAAAACTGATTTGCTCAAGCCACTACTTCAAGCCTGGCCAGCAAAGTACATGTAGCATATTATTCAGTCCAACCACAATCTGTTCACAATATATCCAGGTAGCAAATTTTGATATTGAAATCTCTAACAAAAAGACAATTCTAAATACAAAGCAGGTAAAGTTCATTACATTCTTGCTATGAAATCACACAAAAATTATAAATAGCAAAACAGCATTATATATGAAAATAAATATACATGTAATTAAAAGTAGAATTAAGCTTAAACAGGTGCTTTGAGATTCAATTACCTCAATGCTATTCCACTACCTTCATCATACTGATAGTCGAAAATAACTTGGCTAACTACATATCATTAACCTTTTCTGACCCTCCAGTTGTGACCTTGACCTGGATTACTTTCATATGAGATAAATGGTGACCTGTTATTTTAGCAAACATTTATTGTATCTCTATGTTACTGAAACAATTGATAATCTTCAGTTAGAAGATTAACTCAATAATGATTATATTATAAAGTTTGCAATGTAGTAACTTATTACAAATTTGACCTTCAACTTTGACCTTTACTGTAAAGTTGTATTTGACTCTGAAACTTGACTTTGACTATTTTTACTATGGTAAAACAATACTATTTATCTTTAAGAAACAAAGTACAATGTTATATATAGTGCTTTAGAAATAATAATAATAGCTGTGAGATATAATAAACCACTATATAGATATAGAATTGTTATGTGAATAAATGGGATCTATATAATTATAATGTTAGACTACATTAGGTTACATAGATATTATATATGTGAAGATATCTACAGTGTATACTAGTCCATTACTTGTTATTATCCTATGAAATTGATAAAGACACAAGACCATTAAACCCTATAACCCTAATGAAAACTTTAATACAGAATATTGAACCTTACAAAAAAAGTTTGGAATTAAGTAGTGACAGCTAGAAGACAAAAAAATTTGCTGTGGAGATATAAAAAAGGACATTCTATGTCTTAATATGTCTAAGACATAATGATCATCTTAAAAGAAACAAGAGTGATCAGTGATCACATGTGTTGCCTCATGATGGCCAATTTCATGTTGGGACAAGTTTTGTGACAGACGGACAGACAGACAGTGCACAACTAGACTTGGTACTGATCATTCCTCTGAAGTTTGGATAAGATTGCACCAGTAGTTTATGAGGAGTAGTCCGGACAAGCTTTTGTGTATCTGGCAACACACAGAAAAAAAAACCTTTTTATCAAAGGGCCATAACTCTGACAAAAATCATTGAACCGGAAAATGCTGACAATATGCACGACTAGACTTGGTACTGATCATTCCTGTAAAGTTTGGATGAAATTGCACCAGTAGTTTATGTGGAGTAGTCCGCACAATTTTTGTGACGAACGGACGGACAGACGGACACACTCTGTAGAGGCGACACAAAAATCTAAGGCAATATCTCGAAAGAAGCATGTACAATTTATAAGCGTTTACAAAAATGATAGGAATTGCCATTCAGCCAGGTATTTTCTTTTTTTGTGTAAAATAGACTTCTTCCTGAACAACCATACATGTGAACTTTTTTCAATGATCAAGTGAGAGATTTTTTCATCAAAAAGTGGGATATTTTAGAATTTGCAATAAACAGACACCCAAAAGAGAGAGATTTCTTTAATTTGCAAAAACACCAATAATTTTAAGAAAAATCTTTGAAAATATGGCTGCAGAAAGTGGGAGTCTCCCTCTAAAAGTGGGAGAGTTCACATGTTTGAACAACAAAGCTAATGTTTTTTGAAAGTATGTCTGTGCCAGTCATTTTTTATTTTATCATATTTTCTTTATGTCTTTCATAAACAATTCCAGCCCATGGTGTAAAAAAAATCTTGACTTTCTTCTATCAATTCTAATACAAACAGTGCTCCATAGAACTCTATATTTGCTCTAGTGTGCTATTATTACTACAAGACCAAATGACCTACTTTTTCGGTGCCGTCTTCAGGTTTGTCAGACTGTTTCTTTGCGCTAGAGTCCCTCTGTTTACTAAACACACCCTCTAGCTGTAAGAGTATTAGTACAGAAAAATTAGCAAAACACATTCAACAAAAAGTGAGAAAGTTGGCAGCAACAAGGGGAAGCAAGAAACCAAATCAGGGGCTAGCATAACAACCAGCAGTTCATATATTCTAATACCACTTCCTTTTGACTCAGTTTTTACCAGCCAATATTTCTATACTTTTCACTTAATTTAAACCTAATATGAAATAAATAAATTTAGCAGCCAATGTTTTTTTTTCTAAGGCACTGACAAAACGAAACAAGTGTAACACTTAGGAAGTCTGAAGGACAGCTAAATCCCCTTCCGCAGTGAACATGAATGGGTACCTCCTTACCTTTTGCCAACCATGACCTTGATGTTGTGCCATGCATATCATTAGCACATAGTCTCATGATTTAAAATCTTCCACAAAGTCAAAATGTTATGGAGAGCTCAAACCTTGACCTTAAGAGTGGCAACCTGAATGTTGAGCTATGCAGATTATGTCATGGTGGGGATCATTTGTGCCAAGTATTTTAAAACCTTTGAATTGTCAATAAGTTATAGAGCAGACATGAAAAATAGATGTTTAACATTGGAGCTTTGAGTGTGAGTGACCCTGACCTTCAGGATTATTGTGCTCTGCCAATGGTGTCATAATGCTGATCATTTTTGCTGAGTTATCGTAAAAACATTGCAAGGATTTAAATGTTTTGGACAGACACGATAATTATGTTGACTTTCTAACATTTGACCCGTAAGTGTGACCTTGACCTTGGGGATAGCAACCCAATTATTGTGCTCTGCACATTGTGTCATAATGGTGATCACTTGTGTCAAGCTATATAAAAAAATTCAAAGGTTTTAAAGGTATGGATGGGACACAAAATGTAGACTTTTAAACATTTGACCTATAAGTGTGACCTTCACCTTGGGAGTAGAAACCCAATTTTTAAACTCTGCACATGTTTTTATTATGGTGATCAATTGTGCCATGTTATTTTTTTTATAAAGTTCAGCAGTTAAAAAGCTACAGAGCGGACCCGAAATGTAGACTTTTTAACATTAAACCTTAAAGTGTGACCTTGACCTTTTGGGTAGGAACCAAATTATTGGGCTCTGCATATCATCTCATAATGGTGATCAGTTGTGCCAAGTTATTAAAAAAAATTTGAGTTGTTTAAAAGTTATGGAGCGGACACGAAATGTAGACTATTTATTAGGAAACATTTGACTTTTAAGTGTGACCTTGACCTTGGGGGTAGCAACCCAATTATTGCGCTCTGCATATAGTCTCATTATGGTGATCACTTGTTCCAAGTTGTTTTAAAAAATTTTCAGTGGTTTAAAAATTATGGAGCGGACACAAAAGTGTTACGGACGGACGGACAGAGGGACTCAGACGTCCTTACGAAATGGTACTTACAAAATGGAATTTTCCTTTGATCTTTTCAGCCATTTTTAGTCACACAAGGTCTAAAAATGACACACAAGTAAAAAAGGAATGAATAGGATCAAAGGAAATGTACCGTTACCCATTGTTCTCCAAGTCACACAAGTACCTCTGGGTTTGTATGGACAGACTGACAGACGGAGGCCATTCCTATAATCCCCTTTCCGCTATGCGGAAGGGGATTAAAAATGCCTTGTGATTGGTCAATTTTAAACAGGTGCTCTATGAAGCAACCAATCAGACTGGTCTCCGCATTAATAATATCTAATACTGAATAGACCAATGAATTTTGAAATCAAAATTGATTCAAGTCATTCAAAATTAGTGTATCAAATATTTTTCAGTGTTTTCTTTTAATACAGCAAATAATTGCAAGGTAACAAATTTCATACCCATTGTGTTTAGCCATCTTGAGTATATCAAATATTGATTACTTTAATTCTAATTATTCTTATTTTAAATTTAATTATTTTCCCTATTTTTCCAATTTTTTTTTCTACCCTTGTTTGATTATTTAAAAAGAACAATTAAATCCAGCCCGAGGATTTTTTTAAAAAATGTGCGAAAAAAAAATCCCAAACCCAAACTGAAATGCAAAGAAAACTTGTTAATCTTATTTATGCAATAAACACTAAATATCACCTGTAATTTTATTTTTAAAAATCAATTCAATCAATCAACATTGTATCATGAAGCTGAAACGGTTAAAAATGATGAGGGGGAAAAAAATAACGAAATTCCACAAAGCATGGGTTTGATTAAAAGCTTAAAGCCTCAAAGAGCATTAACAAATTTTTTATCAAAACTTTGCTCAAAAACTTTTTCAGAAGGCGAAATGAACAAAATACATGTATTTTGTCCTATTTATGCAACTATGCACAGTCCATGCACAACTCTTTTCTCCTAGATAAACATAAACAAAAGAACATATTCTTCCATTCCATTCATTTGTACATGTATAACTCATGCCAGAATCTGTCATTTACAAAATGCTATCTAAAATACAATGTACTATAATTTCCTTTCCCAATGCTGAATATTAACAATAAAAAACCTCTCTTTTCCATGCCTTTTTTTACTGTCTTCAACTTGTTTTCAAAGCTAAATATGCAATGCAATACATGTAGTTTTAATATGTTTTATTTCAATTAAAACTTTTATTTTTGTTTCAAGTCAAACCAACACTTTAAAGGTCATATGACTTATATCTATGTCCTGCAAGGTCCACTTTCACACTGCTTCTTATATGGTTTAACCAAAAACAATTTGACCTGCAATGAGGTCCATTTTCAGTTAACCAAAAACAATTTTACTTGCAAGGAGGTCCATTTTCACAGTTAACAAAAAACAATTTGACCTGCAAGGATTGGTCCATTTCACCCTGCTTTAACCAAAACCAATTTGACCTGCAAGGAGGTCCACTTTCATCCCGATTGTTATATGGTTTAACCAAAATCAATTTGACCTGCAAGGGGGTCCACTGTCACCCTACTTTTATATGGTTTAACTGAGATCAATATGACCTGCAAGGAGGTCCACTTTTACCCTACTTTTATATGGTTTAACCAAAATCAATTTGACCTACAAGGAGGTCCACTTTCACCCTGCTTTTATATGGTTTTACCAAAATCAATTTGACCTGCAATGAGGTCCACTTTCACCCTGTTTTATATGGTTTAACCAAAATCAATTTGACCTGCAAGGAGGTCCACTTTCACTCTGTTGTTTATATGGTTTAACCATAATCAATTTGACCTGCAAGGAGGTCCACTTTCACCCTGCTTTTTATATGGTTTAACCAAAATCAATTCTATCTGCATGGTCCACTTTCACCCTGCTTTTTATATGATTTAACCAAAATCATTTTGACCTGCAAGGAGGTCGACTTTCACCCTGCTTTTTATATGGTTTAACCAAAATCAATTCTACCTGCAAGGAGGTCCACTTTCATCCTGCTTGTAATATGGTTTTAATCAAAATCAATTTGTTCTGCAAGGAGGTCCACTTTCACCCTGCTTTTTATATGGTTTAACCAAAATCAATTCTACCTGCAAATAGGTCCACTTTCATCCTGATTGTTATTATGGTTAAACCAAAATCCAATTTGACCTGCAAGGAGGTCCACTTTCACCCTGTTGGTTATATGGTTTAACCAGAATCAATTCTACCTGCAAGGAGGTCTACTTTCACCCTGCTTTTTATATGGTTTAATCAAAATCAATTTTCCTGCAAAGAGGTCCACTTTCACCCTGCTTTTTATATGGTATAACCAAAATCAATTCTACCTGCAAGGAGGTCCACTTTCATCCTGCTTGTAATATGGTTTTTAACCAAAATCAATTTGTCCTGCAAGAAGGTCCACTTTCACATTGCTTTTACATGGTTTAACCAAAATCAATTTTTCACGCAAATAGGTCCACTTTCATCCTGATTGTTATTATGGTTTAACCAAAATCCAATTTGACCTGCAAGGAGGTCCACTTTCACCCTGTTGGTTATATGGTTTAACCATAATCAATTTGACCTGCAAGGAGGTCCACTTTCACCTTACTTGTGACATGATTTAACCAAAATCAATTTGACCTACAAGAAGGTCCACTTTCACCCAGCTTTTTATATGGTTTAACCCAAATCAATATGATTTGACCAAAAACAATTCTATCTGCATGGTCCACTTTCACCTTGCCTTTTGTATGGTTTTAACTGAAATCAATTTGTTCTGCAAGGAGGTCCACTTTCACACTGCTTTTTATATGGTTTAACCATAATCAATTTGACCTGCAAGGAGGTCCACTTTCACACTACTTGTGACATGATTTAACCAAAATCAATTTGACCTACAAGAAGGTCCACTTTCACCCAGCTTTTTATATGGTTTAACCCAAACCAATATGATTTGACCAAAAACAATTCTATCTGCATGGTCCACTTTCACCTTGCCTTTTGTATGGTTTTAACCGAAATCAATTTGTTCTGCAAGGAGGTCCACTTTCACACTGCTTTTTATATGGTTTAACCAAAATCAATTTGACCTGCAAGGAGGTTCACTTTCACCCTGCTCTTTATATGGTTTAACCAAAATCAATTTGACCTACAAGAAGGTCCACTTTCACCCAGCTTTTTATATGGTTTAACCCAAACCAATATGATTTGACCAAAAACAATTCTATCTGCATGGTCCACTTTCACCTTGCCTTTTGTATGGTTTTAACCGAAATCAATTTGTTCTGCAAGGAGGTCCACTTTCACACTGCTTTTTATATGGTTTAACCAAAATCAATTTGACCTGCAAGGGGGTTCACTTTTACCCTGCTCTTTATATGGTTTAACCAAAATCAATTTGACTTGCATGTAGGTCCATATTCACTTTGCTTGTTATATGATAAATATTAAGTAAATGCCAGATACCCAGTTACATAAACCTTTTTAAATATGTGATAGTTTAGTAAAACAATGTACTATATGATACATTTTTACAATAACAAACGATAACATATGTTTAGATGTTAATTACAACAAATAATATGCTTTTGTTTCAAACTACAAATAAGATGTATCTTTTTAATTTTAACAGAACTCTTCAAATGGAGCTTACTATCGACTGGCAAGAAATTCAATCCTTGTGATCATATCAACTATATATTGTTTGGTAAACATTGCATCTAGAATGACAATGACAGCAAGTTACCCAAAGTTGGTCTAAAATTGGCAAAAGACTTGCAAAAAGCTTGTATTTTACTAGCAAAGACAGTGCAGGATCACAGAAGACACAAATATCATCCCCATGACCAAAATAGCTAAATTAAGCTATTTTTAAGCTGAAAAAAAATATAGCCCTTGCATAAATATCAACCTATTGTCACCGTACCTGGTGGAAGTTTAAATGGGTCAGTACAACTGAGCATTAAAATTGATAAACTCAGATGAATTCAAATTCTTAACAGGGGAGGGAACATAAGATATTTTCTAAAGCCAAGTCAAGGTCCTGCACTTTTTACTCTGCAGTCTGACCATTGGCTCAGCTGTAATTTTGTACTATGATATTGAAATTTCTTAAACTTTGTTTTTTGTTTGTTTGTTTTGGGTTTTACGTCACATCGACACAGTATAAGTCATATCGCGACATTCCAGCTTTACTGGTGGAGGAAGACCTCAGGTGCCCTTCCGTGCATTATTTCAGGCACCCGAGTAGAACCACCGACGTTCCGTAAGCTAGCTGGATAGCTTCCTCACATGAAAGAATCCAAAGTCCCTGTCTGGATTCAAACCCACAGCGGTGAAGGGCAAGTGGTTTGAAGTCAACAACCTTAAACTTTGTACAGACTGTTCCAAAACCAAAGCTATTGGTTAACCCATTCAAGCAAAATACTTTATCTTTTCTTGTAAATTCCTGAAATTTTGAATTTATACAAATCAAGAACCCAAAATACAATTTTAAACAATGATGGGCCCCAGACATAAAAGATTCAGCTTATTTGTCCAAAATTTCCCAGTAGTAAGGTTATATAATTATCATCCTCAAGGTAAAAATGCCACATGGAGTGTTTATAGGTTATTAAACTGTGCACCATGGAATATTTAAAGCTGGGGATATTTACATGGGTTCCAAGGAAAGGAAATACCCAGGAAATTGCTTTGCAAGGGTCATGTGAACACCATATTGATGGCAGTGTATGTATTTGCTAAATATATGATAGATGTAATGGAATTAACATGACATCTCTTACAATAAATTTAAACACACTTTTAAATCGTTAACTTAATATATTAAGGCTAGGTTACAAACTTAAAATTCACTTATTTTTTTACTTACATTTACATTTTTATTTTTGCAAAAAGTGATATTTTGTTTTAGTATTGGCAATGCAAGCAAAGAAATAAGACTCTTTATGTTCAATTACAATGAAGAAAAAACTGCCTGATTTGGTATTCATATTGCAAAACTGGTACAATGAAATCTGAAACTTATATTTATCACTCCTGCAATGGAAAAAAAAATAGTTAAAAAATCTGGAAAAAAAAAACAACCAGCAAACCAACTTTCGCAGGTTTTGTTTCCTAAACTGTGTCAGCCTTCTGTTTCTGATTAGCAAAGAAAGTCCAGATTTATTTTCTAGCAAATGCATATATATATAGTTTGTTAGTATGAAAACAAGACATTATGTTAAAACGAGAAAAAGCTCTAGACAACCTTGCAGTTATACAATAATAAAGCTAATATGTGATATTAAAAGAAGCAAGCAGATACTGTATATAGCTACAGGGGATCGTATCTGATTATATACAATATATATATGTAATAGCGTGCCTCTGCAATAGCAGGGAAAAAAGTGACGATGAATTTTAAGCGTAAACTCTCCCTCTGCCAAAATTTAACCTAAAAAATATTCAAAATAAATTTTTTTTACTTTCAAAACAATCAAAATGATCTCTTAATAAAGTAATTTTCTGTCAAGTTATTTAATAAAAAAAATTTAAATCTATTCGTCACCTCTGATTGACTTTGTGAAATCTTATTCTTTCTGAACTTTACTTTTTATTAAACAACTTAAACTTCGTTTTGTTTTCAATACCTTGCCAGAGATGAGCTTACACTAAAATTCGCTTCTTTTCCCAAAGTGCACTGCAGGTAAAAAGACAAAAAAATTAACATGCGGCTGACACTATTCTGTCGAAACTACTCAATGCTGTATCACCTACATCTAGTAACGCCTGCAAATGCTTTTTTTCTCGGGGAACAAACTTGCGCTCGTGTGGCGGAAGAATGAAGAATGATTCCAACTGAAAGAAATGGCAAATCAATACACGTGAGAGCAGCTTTTGTTTTCATGTATGAGAAGCGACTGTTTGTTTCATGTACATGAAGCTGGGTTGGGTAAATATTATGACAGCTTGATTATAAAAAATAAATATTTTAGTTTGAAATCACTGAATTTAAAGGTTACTTGTGCTCAAATCTATTTGATACTATTATTGATAATAATGGAAATGATAATTAATTGAAATATATTAATTAAGGGGATATTTATAGTAACAATTCACAGGCTATTAATAGAAACAAATAAAGGAAAATCCAAAAATTATTTACAAAATTATGGTGATTTCAGTAAATGAACATTGTTTATTTTAGATTCATTCCATTGAAGTGTTGCATGTTCTTTTCTTTTCACATTTGAATATCACAAAAGAATTCTACTTATAGTACAATTATTCGACGATAATTTTTTCTACAGGGTTAATTGGCTATGTTTTGGCTGAATGAGGCATTATTTTTTGTGAGAATAATTTTTTGCAAGGAGACCGCAATCTGTGCAGGTGTATTCTTGCAATACTTCGGTGTGTCCATAATCTTTATATGCTGGGTGCACAATAATTACATTCAGCTACAGATCAGGCATATATAATTCAAAATCTGTCATATATATATACATGTATATACAGAAACTAAAACTAGTGTTTTAATTTTACAGCAAGAAGCACCATTTAAATGCAATGATTTCAATATTATACATTATATTAAATGAGCAGAAGTTGGGTAAATAAATTCTACACTGCCTACAGCTATATAAACAGCCGATATTAAAAGTGCATAAAAAATAAAATATAACAGAACATTCCTGATTATACTCATACAACTAAATACAGTCAAAATCTAAAAGCTATATAAACTATGGAAAAGAAGAGCACCACATGTGGTGTGTTTGTTAACGCTTGGCATCTGTTAAAAAAATTCTAAGTTAAAAAGGGACATAACTCCAAAAATATTGCTTTCAGATTTATGCCCCTTGTCTTACACAACAATGCCACAGCGATCAAAAACGCATGCCTTTTCTTTGAAACAGACCAGCTAAAAAGTGTATATACTGAATTTTAGAAGGTAAAACCCATGTTTAGAGAGTAGGCAAGTGTAAAATGAAGTTTAGGGAGTAAAAGAGGTGTTTAATCAGAGTCAGCTCTGTCCCAAGTACATTAATCCAAGGAATGCGAGTTTACTAATTAAGAATTATTTCAGTAAGAAGTCCCTTGTAAATGGTGTTTAAAACCTCCCATGTTAAAGAGACTTTTCTTGACTACAGAATGATGATGTCACCAAAAAGCATGCATCACATAGCATTAACATATAAAGGACCTATTCAAATGAAAATATTTATCTTGCCAATTATTAATATAATAGTTTTTACAATTTTTGTTAATGAAAAAGGTGCCTTTCAGGCTTATTCAATAGATAGATTTTCAAGGGGGGGGGATGCTTATTTCAGACAAAAAATATGTCCTACAGGAATAGCTTAACCATGTCTTATTTAAGCTGAGTTTAACTTTTCTCTCAATTAAATGGTTAAAATACACAAGACTCAACCCCAAATTTCTGAAAGCCATATATATTACAGAATGGCCACATTAAGCACAATGCTACTTAGCTAAGCCACTCTTTTTTAAAGATGGCATAAATGCATTGTCATTCAAACTAGTATGAATTAAGACCATGCTATCTGCAAAATGAATCTCATACTCAGTACACTAAACTATCTACAAACCAAACATTAAAGAAAGTTAGTGGCTTTACATTCACATAACAAAATAAAGACAACAAAATTATTAGTCTACAATTTACAATATTTGACATATTTAAATATTTAAACCCCTGTCCCTTCTCAATGACATGTTCTTTTACCTCCAATATTTATCATTAATGAAGAACTCATCCAATTACCCCTCCTAGATGAAGGAATCCACCTTTTCATTGGTAATTAAATCTCAAACTTGAAAATCATACCATTTTAAAATTGTATTATAAGCCCCTCCCTTGACTTGTGAATCAACCCAATACAAAGTTTTGCAACCCCTCCAAGACTTGCAAATCCACCCATTACAAAGTTTTGTAACCCCTCCCAGACTTGCAAATCCACCCATTACAAAGTTTTTTAACCCCTCCCAGACTTGCAAATCCACCCATTACAAAGTTTTGTAACCTCTCCCAGACTTGCAAATCCACCCATTACAAAGTTTTGTAACCCCTCCAAGACTTGCAAATCCACCCATTACAAAGTTTTGTAACCTCTCCAAGACTTGCAAATCCACCCATTACAAAGTTTTGTAACCTCTCCCAGACTTGCAAATCCACCCATTACAAAGTTTTGTAACCTCTCCCAGACTTGCAAATCCACCCATTACAAAGTTTTTTAATTCATAGACTTACAAATCCACCTATTTCAAAGATTTTGAATAACCACTCCCTTGATTTTAAAGGTTGTTATTTCTTATGTTACTTAAGAATCTCTAAAGCTAAGATTGAAGAACCTTCACATTTAACAGGTATGTTATAACATTTTGTCATTTTATTATGTTATACAATAATGAATCTCCTTCTTTTATGAAAAATGTCAAATAAAGCAAGTCATACAGGACATCTTTGACATATAAATTTTAATAATTCATATAACACACTAAAATATTCTGCTTATATATAATTATAACATATAATGCTGAAAAATCAAATATCATTCTTGTTACATCAATACATTCCAAGTACAAAATGTGGCTATAATATAACACATATCTTGTTCAAATTTTCTCCCTTGTCAACTTTATAACCGGCTGAATTTCTAAAATGGACTTGTCCAGTTTCTATTTTGGGAGCTGTCCATTATCAATTTTTAGGGAGATCAAGATATTAAACTTGACAATAAGTCAGCCAACAGTATAGATTAGACCCTGTATTGCTAGGCTCTACACAAATGTGCATGCTGGCCTGGCTTCTAGTCTACAGTTATTACATTACTCTCTGCAGAATATAAATTAAATATAAGAATTAGATGTGATATCACATAGAAACTGTCATTTTTTTCACCCAGGACATTTTTCAAGTGTAAGAAAATTTGAACATCACAATTTTTTCATACAAAGTAATGCATTTACATTAGATCATTTGAGTTTAAAACACTTGTAACTGTACTATCATGACAATTTATTGTAGACTTCAACACTGTAAACAGCCTCTTGAGTCCAGCTATAAAAAATTTCTTATTTGATGCTGTGAACTAAGGCTAAATGATTACTAGTATAAAATTTATTATCAACAAATAATTTAAAAGCCCAACTTGCGGTAGCAAAGCTTAACTGAGTTACTTTGAGATCACAACAAATGTCCTTAGTTTTCACTAATTCCCAAGTTGTCTCTTGAGTTTTCAAATCTGATTGGTTAAAACTGAAATCCAATTTTTCAAATTGAACCAATTGCAGAGCTTCTAAGGTTGACTGGTTCTCAAATCATTTTTTTTTTCTCTAAAAATTTGCTTCTCTCATTCATAATGTTTTGTTACCAGTCTAAGTGACAGTAAACTCAAGTGAGCTAACTAAACAACACTCAACAAAATACAATATGCAGCATAATTTACCATCTAAATACTCAACTCACCACGGACACTATCTAAATGGGCAATAAATAAATAATAAAGGGTTTTGCAGGTAAAACAACATTGCATGTCAAATTGAAGGTATCGCTTGTACAAAAAATAAATAAAAATAATCCTATGACATGATTTACCTCCCTTGTTTTATTATCTACAATAGCTTGTACAATATACATAGTAACTTTTATCACAGAACACAGTTATCCTCCATGATTGATAAACTATGGCTTGAACAATAAGTATAATTAAATTATATAACAGTATTATCCCTCTTGTTTTGTAAGCTATTGCTTGTATGTAATTTTCAATAACATATGACATAGTTATCCCCCTTGTTTTTATAAGCTATGGCTTGAACAATAACAAGATTACCCCCCTTGTGTTGTACAATCAACAAAATAATTTCATATGTCACAATAACTTACAGTTTGTACAACAAATAATATACAGTCGACTCTCGTTATCTCGAAGTCTTCGGGACCGTCAAAAAAATATCAAGATAACGAAATGTCGAGATAAACGTATGAGGGTTTGAACATGTCAAAAACTAATTTTTACAGAAGACATGCGCATCCCTTATAAGTCAAATAAGTACGATGTTTCATAATCTTGTGTCAATCCTTACAATAAAAAATAACAATTTGTTACATAATTTAACGGATGTTTACCAGCGGAAATACAGCATTTAGGTGCTATGTGATTGACACATAGTGAGGTTTACTCAGTTATACACCACTAAAACAAAACGCTGTTTTCTAACTTTATTTATTTATTTATTTAGTACTTTAACATTGCATATATAACATAACACATATAAATTACATGAACACATTTCATAGCAATCATTTTGTGAGAGTAATAGCACATTTATAAAAGCACACAATTTATGAATAGTTAGCATGTTTATTTAATTTACCGATTATTCGATAACAAGTTTACAAACTGATATCACTTGCAGTAAAGTTTATTCTAATGATAGCACACAGTATTAAACACATTTTAATCACTTTTCAAAATACAGTGTTCGTATGTTTTATACATAACGGAAAATTCACTCATTTTCGACATAAGTCAATCAACACGCTAATTAGATAAACAATACTTTCAAAACACCTTGACTTGTTACAAACATATCATCATTAATTATTATGACACGCGCTTTGAGCGATAACCGTCCGCTTTGTGTTTTTCACACCTCTGCGGGAGGGCGCAGACGAACAATTATTTGTCGAGATAAACAAAGGATTATAGTGTGAAAATAACTATTGGGACTGAAATATCACATCGAGATACTGAAAAAATCGAAATAAAAATATCGAGATAAAGAAATATATTCAATATAGATAAAGAAGGGGAAAAAACGGGACTTTCAGAATTTGATCGAGATAACGAAATATCGAGAAAAGCGATGTCGAGATAACGATAGTTGACTGTATATTATTTGACACAATTTATCCCAGCCCCTCTAGTATTATATGACATGATTACGTCCCCTTGTTATTAATGAAATAATTCAATCTGTTGAGAGCATGAAGCCACAGATACAATGGAATAAAATGCTGACTTTATCAAACACTAGCCTTCTTTATGGCTGATATTATGTTTAAAACTTTTACACAGTGAAAGAATGACAAGTCAATGTTAATTAAAATTCATTATTTGAAAAATTGAACAACCTTATCAGACATTACATGTTTGCCACCTTAGTGCAGTAACGGGTTAACTTTAATTAACTTATATAAGGAGTTAACCCATTACTGCACTAAAGTGATGGTTTATATATTTTCAACCATTAGAGTAGGTTAGTGAAAGTCGTTTTTAAAATCAGATGTATTGTGGCTGTGCTTCACCATACAGATTTAATTTCATTAATGCTGACTAACAAACGATAATTGTACAAAATAGACGCTTCTATAAACTTCAAAACTATTTTCTGAAAATAAAACTTGTATTATAAAATAACCTGCAACTTAAGTAACTTTTTGTATATTTCTTAATACTTCATCCTTTTTTACTTTACTACATCATATACATTGTATATGACATGATTGTGATGATACAAAACTCTAGAACAAATTTAGTCAAAATTGATTTAAATTTTTTAAAATAACTGACACATTTATATCATCTTAATTTGATATAATATGATTAATGAAGAACATTTTGTAATAGTCCCTGTAAAAAATCACAAAAGTAAATAAAATATTCAAAGCATGGTAAGATGTAACAGTATTAATAAAATTTAAAGGGAAGTAACTTGAGGAATAAGAAGTTATTAAACTAGTAATAGGTTGTTTCCCTTAGATAATGAAAAAGGAAAGGGCATGCATGGCAATTAATGAGAAATGTTGTTCAAAATGTACAGAAAAATATATAGATAAAATCGACAACACTTACAGAATAAACATGGTGTTAAAAAAAAAACATTGATAAAATACAGTTTTCTTTATAAAGAATCTGCATAACATGTATAGGATACAGATAAAATACAGAAATTAATAACAAATATAATAGAAAAGTTCTTAAAATTTAACAATAAATAAAGAAGTTCTAAAATAAACTCCTACAATTACAGAATTGAGTAGATAAAATAGAAAAAAGAGTCTAAATAGAAACATAATAAAAATCTTATCTGAAATATACTTACAACTAAAAATTCTCGTTTGTCCACAATTTGGTTCCCGTCCGTGTCAAACATATTGAAGGCAATCCTGAAACCAGACTGAGGCTCTGGAAATAGAAATAAGAAATAAAATTTGACATTGACACAGTTTCTATCACTCTAACCATACTAACGTTTTCAAGTTCTTTGAGTTCAATTGTCTGAATAAAGTAATTAAGATAATTTCTGCTGGTTTTATGCACAAAAATAATTCCTAATTACGAATTCTTGACGTCTTAAAATAGGGCTTTAAAGAAATTAATTTTCTTTAAAACAGCATTACATTTATTTGTTTATAATCTCATAAAAGCATTTGCCAGTTTTGTGTCTTAATAATACATTATGAGAATTAGTAATTCATCATTTTTACGACAGAAACATCTTTTATTGTTTCATTATTAATTTCTAGAAGGTTTAACATGAAATTTAAAGACTTGTACAGTAAAACCCTTGTTAAAAGCACTTGAGGCCCCCAAAAACAGTTATCAATTGTTAAAAAGTACTTAAAGGACCCAAAAAATAGTTATACTATAATGCTATTAAGTACTTTAGGGGCTTCTAAAAATATAACACTTATATATAAGTCTGTTAATCCAACCAATGGAAAGTTTAACTGATGAAACTTTAATCATTTTAATTAATTAATGTATAGAAAAAATGAACTTAATTAGTAATATATCATTAGCATTTTTACTTTTAATAAAATCTATTTTTTTCTTCCCCTCAAGTTGGGAGGCGTAGGCGGATTCGTTCAATGTGGTAAATACATTTGGGTGAATCTGACAATTAGGGGTGTTCAACTCTGATGCCAGACTGAGTGCATGGGCGGTATTTAACGGGAGTCCGCAACATTTCTTACTTACTCAATGAGGCCACAAACTGAAGAATCTTTGACAATAACTTTTGATACAAACACATTGTAAATACCATTTCAATAGGAATAGTCAATATATGCTTGATAAAGGATAACAATTTAATATTTCAAGTACACACTTCAAATTTTAAACTTTCATATGTTATTCAATATTTTCCACAATATAAATATACATTTATATATAAACAGTGACTGTTCAACACAAACAAACAAACAAAAAAATTGCAAATTTTTCAATTTTACATACATCATTGATAGCACTGAACCTAATGTTTTATTTTATTACAGTGTAAAACGGTACAAAGCTTTATCTTCATCATTAACCTAGTTTTTATTGACCAACAAAAGATATTTATGCAAAACATCTACAGTGTTTAAACAGTATGACATCAGTGTCTATTTACAGTATTTCATGTCTCACACTTTCTCTCCATTACATCAAACAAACTTATGAATGAAAACCTGAATTCAATTGAAGAAATGTCAACATATAAATATTTAAATCTGCATCTTAATTTTGTAGAGCGTTACATAAACATGAATGACTGTTGCCTCATTGCTAAAGATATACACCTTTCTTCTCGTCATGAAGAAGATTAAAACACGACCTAAATTTTGTTATCAGGGACGGGAATTTCCAATTTCTATAAATAGACACTGTCATTATTCAGTATAAGAGCGTTTACATCCTATAAGAAATTCTAAAAATATATAACAAGATATTCTAAAGTAAAATTGTACTGTAATAACTGTAATAAAACATTCTGCACAAAAATTGTTACAAGACACCTGTACTGAAGTTATAACACAACATTCTGTACTAAAGTTGCAACCAGACATTATGTACTTAAGTTAAACCAGACATTCTGTACTTAAATTATAACCATACATTCTGTACTAAAGTTGTAACCAGACTTTCTGTACTAAAGTTAAAACCATGCATTCTGTACTTAAGTTAAAACCATGCATTCTGTACTTAAGTTAAACCAGACATTCTGTACTTAAATTATAACCATACATTCTGTACTAAAGTTGTAACCAGACTTTCTGTACTAAAGTTAAAACCATGCATTATGTACTTAAGTTAAACCAGACATTCTGTACTTAAATTATAACCATACATTCTGTACTAAAGTTGTAACCAGACTTTCTGTACTAAAGTGAAAACCATGCATTCTGTACTTAAGTTAAAACCATGCATTCTGTACTTAAGTAAATAAACCAGACATTCTGTACTTAAATTATAACCATACATTCTGTACTAAAGTTGTAACCAGACTTTCTGTACTAAAGTTAAAACCATGCATTATGTACTTAAGTTAAACCAGACATTCTGTACTTAAATTATAACCATACATTCTGTACTAAAGTTGTAACCAGACTTTCTGTACTAAAGTTAAAACCATGCATTCTGTACTTAAGTTAAAACCAGACATTCTGTACTTAAATTATAACCATACATTCTGTACTAAAGTTGTAACCAGACTTTCTGTACTAAAGTTAAAACCATGCATTCTGTACTTAAGTTAAAACCATGCATTCTGTACTTAAGTTAAACCAGACATTCTGTACTTAAATTATAACCATACATTCTGTACTAAAGTTGTAACCAGACTTTCTGTACTAAAGTGAAAACCATGCATTCTGTACTTAAGTTAAAACCATGCATTCTGTACTTAAGTAAATAAACCAGACATTCTGTACTTAAATTATAACCATACATTCTGTACTAAAGTTGTAACCAGACTTTCTGTACTAAAGTTAAAACCATGCATTCTGTACTTAAGTTAAACCAGACATTCTGTACTTAAATTATAACCATACATTCTGTACTAAAGTTGTAACCAGACTTTCTGTTCTAAAGTTAAAACCATGCATTCTGTACTTAAGTTAAAACCAGACATTCTGTACTTAAATTATAACCATACATTCTGTACTAAAGTTGTAACCAGACTTTCTGTACTAAAGTTAAAACCATGCATTCTGTACTTAAGTTAAAACCAGACATTCTGTACTTAAATTATAACCATACATTCTGTACTAAAGTTGTAACCAGACTTTCTGTACTAAAGTTAAAACCATGCATTCTGTACTTAAGTTAAAACCAGACATTCTGTATTTAAGTTATAACAAGACATTCAGTACTTAATTAATAACCATATATACTGTACTTCAGTTATAACCAGACATTATGTACTTTAAATCCATACATCCTGTTCTTAAGTTATAACCAGACATTGTGTACTTAGTTATAACAATACATTCTTTACTAAACTTATACATTTTGTACTTAAGTTATAACCATAGTAGCTCCAATATGTACTTTTTTATACATGCTTATACATATCTTTATAAAAATACATTTCTTAAAACATCTGTTAGAATGAATACATTGCACTATTATTGCTAAATACGTCAACTCTGCAGTGCATCAGGATAATACATTCAATGTCAGGCAATATCGTCATTCTTGTGAACTTTTCTCATGCCCTAACAACTTGCTACATTCCACATAATGTCCTGTTACGACAAACATGTCAAAATACCCTTTTTAAAAACAGGCAAACATAAAATAATAATTGTGTTACCAACATTAGTTTAGTATTGGTCCAAAACAGGAGGCTCCAAGAAAAGCAAAATAACCTATTTATAGGTTAAAAGAGTCTTTGACCTTATTCAATTAAAACTCCTTCCAAAGCTAGAGGCTGTCATGCCAAATGAAAATGCCAAACAGAGTAAGAGACAAAGATTAATTGTGAAGGAATTTGGCATGCAGGCGGACATTGCTCTGAATGTGAGGGGATGTAGTGTTGACATCCGAATAAAATTATTGTGAGGGAATGTGGTGTTGAGGTGGGATTGCACTTACTGTGAGAGAATGTTGAGGTGGGATTGCACTATTGTGAGGTAATATGGTGTTGAGGTGGGAATGCATTTATCATGGGGGAATGTGGAGTTGAAGTGGGATAGCACTTACTGTGAGAGAATGTGGTGTTAAGGTGGGATTGCACTTACTGTGAGAGAATGTGGTGTTGAGGTGGGATTGCACTTACTGTGAGAGAATGTGGTGTTGTGGTGGAATTGCACGTATTGAGAGAGAATGTGGTGTTGAGGTGGGATTGCACTTATTGTAAGCGAATGTGGTGTTATGATGGGATTGCACATATTATGAGGAAAGTGCTGTTAAAGATGGATACCTCTAATATGAGGGAATGTAGTGTGGAAGTGGGATTTCTCTAATTTTGGTTTTAGGTGGTTATGTTGCACTTACTGTGAGAGACAGTCATTTGGTATTAAGACAGGATTGCTATAATTGTGTGGGGATGTTGTATTAATGTGTTTTATTGCACATGTTATGTAGGTTATGGGTGGGTACTGAGGTGGCACTTAGAAGTGAGACTGTGAGTGCTAGATCCAGGTGACTACAAATTTTCATAAACATCAACTTGCCCATGACAACTTTTATTTTTAGTTAGTCTATTCCTTCGGTGAAGATATCACCTACACAAGCCTGACTTAGGTTAAACCCCTTAAGGGTGGTCTTCACACTCTTAAGACACATTCCATATTATTGCCCTAGTTATAGAATTTTATCAATGGGTGATGAATGGTTCAGTGCAACTATGTAACTTTTGTAAGAATGAGAACCTCATTTACCACCTATTGGTGTAAAATTCACTGATGATCTATTAATAAAGACCAAATCTTTAAATTCTCATTTGCCACCTATGGACACCCAGCATTTGAACCAAACATGTAAACAATTTTTTCACCATTATGAAAATTATGCTACCATTTAAATCTCATTATCAATGATAAGGAACTCATATAACTGTGTTTTGAAATCGCACAAGAGGCCCTACCTGAGCATATGCTGTTTACTGGGACCTACTACCATTGCTGTAAACCTTTGCTTACTAAATCATTTCCTAGCTGCCATGCTCATGGAAAAAGAAAAATTGGTGCCTTTGATTGTTTCAAGTACAAATGGGTCTTATGGAAGAACCAACAAAATACTTTAAGGAGACTAAATGCCTCTAATAACTAGATTTGAACCATATTCAGTGAGTAGCATGTGATTTTAAAACAGCAACCTGTAGGCCAGAATGATGCATAGTTTCTTCACATGACAGAATTCAAAGTCCCTGGTGGGATTTAAACCTGCAGCAGTAATAAGAAATAATATGCAGTCAGTGACCTAAAAGGAATTAATCACTTGGCCGGTGTCAAGTCCAATTGAAAAAAAAAGATGGCTAAAAGCAAAATATATGACAAAAATTTGTCTTCATTTATAACAAAGAATAAACCAATTAAGAATATTTCATTTCAAAACCTTGCTAATTTAGTGTTTTATACTTATAACTGGCATACTCAAACTTTGCTAGAAATGCAGGTAGCCTTGTTAAAGAACTGAAACATTTAACATCTGAATGACACTGAGCTGAAATCATTAAATGAACTTGATTTTTTAAAACACATTGGTCCTTTTTTATAACATTCTAAATTTCATAAATCTTAGAAATTCCACCAGTTACAAATGTATCATAGAGACAGTCAAAAAAAAATGAAACATGTGGTTTACTTCTCACATTTCAAAGGCATTCTCCACCTAATTTTGTACAAAATTTAACTTAATGTATGACTTTTGACACCATAAAAAAGATCATATAAATGTAAATAGGTGTCATATCAACTGTACCTATAATCGTAAACATAAAATATTCTAATCCATTTATAATTCTTACCACAAACAGTTAAACAAGAGCTGTCCGTAAGACAGCGCGCTCGACTTTTTTATTGCTTGCCAATAAAAAAAGTTTTTGCAGTAAAAGGCAATACAAGAATCTCTGTATTTTTAAAGTGAACAATGGCCATGAGCATTAAGATATTTAGTGAAGAATTATTTTACTGAATTGTGTGATACCCTTGAACACTGCAGCAAAGTTTGAAATGTTTAAGTCAAAAGAGGGCTGGTAAGAAAGAAAAAAAAACTGAGTTGAGCCTTAAATAAATTTAATAGTATTATACTACTGATTTTAATTTCAAGTACAAAAAGAGAAAAATAACTAGTTGTTTGATACCCTTGAATATTACAGCAATGTTTATATGACATAATTTATGGTAAAGTGAACAAGTGGATAGGAATGAATTTTTTTAGATTTTTTAAGTTTTTTAGTGCTTGCCTATAATACAAAACATTGACAGTTAAGGGCCATAATTCAAATAAAATCTTTGACAGAATTACCTTCTCCTGGACATGTTTGGGAATCATGATTGTAAACAAGTATTCCAACTTTCAAATTAATATCTCAAACAGTTCAGTCAAAAAGTGGACTGGTACTAAAAACTTAACCAAGATTCTAAGTCGATAAAAGGCCTTAATTTTTAAAACAAATCCTTGACAGAGTTACCTTCTCTTGCGTACAGATGGGGGTAATGATGTGAAAGAGCATTAAAAGTTTCAAAGCAATATCTCAAAGGGTTAAGGCAATAAGTGGATTTTACCCATATTCAATGTATTTTCTAAGTCAAAAAGGGGCATAATTCTGTCAAAAACCTTGACAGAGTTATGTCCTCTTGTCTGTTGATGAAGGTCGTGATGGTAAACAAGTATGGTCAGTTTCAAAGCAATACCTCCAATGGTTTTGAAATAAAGTGAGGTGGTACAAAAAACTTAACCAAGCTCAATACACTTTCTAAGTCAAAAAAGGGCCATAATTCTGTCAAAAACCTTGACAGAGTTATGTACTCTTGTCTGTAGATGGAGGTTATGATGGTGA
This sequence comes from Ruditapes philippinarum, assembly GCF_026571515.1. Classification (NCBI taxonomy): domain Eukaryota; kingdom Metazoa; phylum Mollusca; class Bivalvia; order Venerida; family Veneridae; genus Ruditapes; species Ruditapes philippinarum. The sequence goes on along the minus strand of NW_026862339.1, from coordinate 149,942 downwards.
ACAAGTATGGTAAGTTTCAAAGCCATACTTGTAATACTTCTGAAATAAAGTGGGGTGGTACGAAAAACTTAACCAAGGTGTGACGCCAACGCCGACGCTAACGCCGACGCCGACGCCGACGCCGGGGCGAGTAGGATAGCTCCCCTTTTCATAGAAAAGTCGAGCTAAAAATGGGATGAAAAATATCATCCGATTACGATCTAAAAATTGAAACCCCCACAATAATGTCTTTTAATGGTTTACAAAATACTTGTTAGCATTCTGATATATTAAAGATTACAAAACAATTTCCAAAATTTTTTTCATCCTTAAATTTTATTAACTATCACTCATTCAAGGAATGTATGATAAAGAAATGATACTGTTACATTACATTTGTTTCAAGAATTCATCAGAAAACCGTCATTGTTCATTCTTTGATTTCGCAGAGTTACGTTGAAGTTGCGCCAACTCCATGATTCGTTATTAATGACAGTTTACAGTTTCCTTTTCAATTGTTATATTACAATTTTATTGTTTTGAACGAAACACAAATAATTTTATCAGACTTCATCAAGTGCACATGGTGGTATATTCAAAGTGCGTTAGCACTAAAGTCTTGTACTTATCTGCAAGTTTAAAACAAAACTGTATGTATTGCATTTCAAGTAATATAATTACATGTATATCCATGCCAATATTTCATTAGAATTGGCGATGATTCGACCTTGTCATAGCTTGATTAGTTGGGTATTTCCAAGTCAAATCAGCACTGTCAAGGTCATACAGCAACTTTTCGGCCTTATTGGTCAGATGACTGACCACAGGTGCCCTTCCATGCATTATTTTTCAGACACTCACTAAAACAGGTACCCAAATAGAACTTTTTATAATATTTATAATAAACAAACTCCCAAACTTAAGATGGACAGATTCTTCAAATAAAAGAATCTGTTTTTGGAATTCAAACTCCCAGATTAGTGAGAAAGTCAGCAACTCTAACCACTTAGTGAGTTGTTCTATGTTTTCTTTAATAGGAGGGTAAATGCCGAACTTGCATCATGCTCACTATTCTTATCTCCCAAAATACCATTGTGCATAAATCAAACACATGTTATGACTTGTAGTTGGGCAATAGAAAATCTTTGTTCAACAGGTTATAGTTTAAAACCAAATCACTATAAAACTGTTGCTCCATCAGCATTAAAATCAAATTGAGCAATAAATTCCAGGAGGACACACTAAGTTAAATATCTAATTTTCAATAAAATGATGGCGTAAAATAGCGGGAGCATTAAAGTCAAACAACAGATGGTCAAATACTGGATGGTGACCCGTTTTTAAATGAAAATTAAACTATCAAGTTGCCATACTATAATGAGACTAGAGAGCAAACAAACTGAATACATGTTAATTATACTGCCCACCTTAATTTGCATGTTTACAAATCCACTGTCCACTGTACAATAGGCGAGGCCGCAGCTACCCATATCTTAATGGTATTTCTACAAGTCAACGATCGACATACCGATGCAGTGGCGGAAAAAAAAGTAGGTCCTTCACATTTTTATTTGTCCATATGTCCTCATTTGACAGGGAACTGCGAGCCTTCGGGGCATTCTGGGGACAGCTGCTACTGACCTGAGTGAACCCTACTTTAGGTGCCAGCTAGGAGCCAAATATGACTGAGCAAATGGCACCTTTAAATGACCTAAGATATCAAAAGACATACTGCATTGTATGCTGCAAAAGAACAAAATAAATCCCTTTACAAGACCATTTTGTATGTGTTTTTTTTGATATCTAACACCTCATTAAATATATATTTATAATGTTGAACATTTCTATAGGCTTTTGGACCATGTCATTTACTATTATTAAGAGCTTAGATGACAAAAATCACATTATTATCGGACAATAACAAATCTCACATTTAAAAAAAATTGATCAAAATTTTTTTTTATATAAACAGAATTGAAATTATAAAGTCAGTAAAACTAATAATTAATATTTTTGGGTACAAAGTTATATAAATAAAAAAAATAATTAATTAATTAATTAAAGGATGTTCATAACCTTTGATAGTAATACATGATATTAAATTGATGAAGCTAATGTAGCCAGTATTATATGCATTGTACAATTATATCATGTTGAATTATCTCCCTTCCCCACTAACACAATATCAATTTCTCTCCCATAAACATAATATCCATCTCTCCACAACAAACAATTTTCATGTCTCCCCAACAAACACAATATTTATGTATCTCAAACATGCATAAATTATATTACTTACAAGTACCATAACTCTGCATAAAATCATTTCAGAAATATGTTTATCAAAATTATGAACATAATGAGTCATGCTTAGGTAACCCTTGCAAAATCTCATTGAAATCTATCAAATAAAATATTCATTGCAGTCAACAAAACTGGATTAAGACAATAATATTGTGTGACTTTATTTACTTTAAAGTTGAAGGATGGGATACCTAATTCTGCTTATTTAAATGATTATACGAGTAATTGTGATACTGCAAGAAAAATTGTCTCCCTTGAATGCATGACTTTTGTTTTCAAATCTTTCAAATGTATAATAAAAATTGCTGTGCTTTTAACTTAGTCTTGCTCTCACTGAAATGTATAGTTTGAAACTTTCTAAAATATGTTGAATATATAAGGCTTAGTTTTTTTGTTTGTCACCATAACTGGACAAAAATAACAATATTTTGTCCGTGTAAAACTTTATAAGATTCAACAGGTGGCCACCCATTTTCCGCGCACACCTACACTTCGAGCTAGATTAACCCTCATCATTGCCTCGAAATAAAACATGTAATCAATACTCTATCTGGCTAGTTAACATCGTATAAAAACGCTTGTTCCGAATTAAAATACAAACTCAAGTGTCCAAATAAAACTAACTGCCCCATATCAAATACCTTATGACAATAAAGAACAATCTACAAATCGAACCTGTCAAATTATATTCACCAATTGAAACTCAAAAATAAATGTATCAAATTAGGACTTAAACACGATTGTCCAGCTCCTCTCGCATTAAAATATAAATTTTACGAGCAATGAATTTCGTACAAATAAAACATCAAAGATTTGAACTAATAACAAAGGGGGAGCCACAATAGGTGATCAGATTTGAAAGGCGAAAAATAAACTATTAGGGTCCTCAATCACCAAACAACACGCGCAGTGTGATGGTATTGTCACCTGCTGCCCCTAGAGGGCGCCACTTGATAAAAGTCTGCATCTGTAATGAGATGGACATTAAAATTTTGTTGATTGAATCCTGACAAGTTTTCTACAAGTCTGCATATTGATGTTATACATGTATACAAAATACTAAGCTTTAAAAATGATCTTTGGGTCATTCAGCTCAATTGTGAAAATTACAATGATGCCTACATTTCTTATATCTCTAACTCTTGATTTATTATGATTTTTTAAAAATTTAAACAAGGGCTTTAAACAGGTAATCAAAATGATAACCATGTTACATGTATGCCTCTGTGTTGTTTTTCTACATGGCACAAATGCAATTGATTTAAAATAAATAAACAAAACCAGAAACTGGAATTTAAAACCAGAAAGTAATACAGTATAAACCATAACTATGTTCATGTGAAAATTGAAATTTATTAATGAAATACGTACATCTTCAATTTTATACAAAATTGTACACAATTTTATACACAATTTTATACAAAATTGTATAGAATGGGATATTTAAAGGATTCTGAATCGTTGGAAATTAAATTATATCTAAAAGGAGTCAAAAGCTGTAGCAATAAAATCAAACTGCCCGCAATATTTACAAACATGGCTCGGTCTTATCTGTATGACCTCTGACACAGTGCAGGGCATGTCCTGCGGAATGTCAAGATGATGTGAGACTTTTACTACTGCGCCCTGATTTCAATGCACAATTTCATCAGTCATTTTTATAAACAAACCCCAGCCTGTAATTAAATATCAAAACTAATCATACCCCTTAAAACCTCAAATATTTTAAACACTCTCATTTTGACGGGGGCTAAATTTTTATCTTTAACTGAATAAACTTGTAGATTAATAGAATAATGACCGCCTTTCAACTTTTAATGTGGCTAAAATTCCACTATTTTTCACTTCTTTTCAAGCCCGTATTTCAAATTATCTGTCCCGAGCAGTTGAGAAAGATGACCCCATAAGTTATTAAGGTAACTAATGGCCACTTACACCAATGGTGTTCTTTCAATAAATGTTTGCACTCGACTTCACCCATGCAGAAGGCGGTGTTATTAGGCTCACGTAATAAACGGCGGTGTGGTGGGCCCTCCAGGCGGCCATGTACCAGGTCAAACTCAGTCAGACTACTCTGGTAATTATGATGTTTGAAAAAGTTAAATGAAATAACTGAACCAGATTTTGACTCAAAGAAAAGAAAACTATTTCGTCAGACAATCCTGTCCGAGAATAAAGGCAATCTATTTAAGGAGCTGATACATAAGCATTTTGTGACTTCATTACCGATTGACAAATCATGCTGAATAAAAAGAGTGGGCCTTATCAATTTACATGCTTTTGTTATTACCAACCTACTATTGATAACAGTTAATTGGTCAGTCTCAAATAAGGCCTGCCATGACGTCACATCACATAGTTGTGTCATGTCTTTGCATTACTTAAACTAAAATAGGACATAACATCTTTACAAACAATACATAATATTGTGATATGACTATGGTGAAAAGAAATTTTGGTAAAACTCATTCATTCATACTAAAACCTAATTATTTCAGTTTCCACAACAACCATCATCTAACAGCATTTTAAAAACATATGATAAACAACTAATTATGACATAAACGATACTATCTTTGTGAATCGCAGAGCATTACTTCAAGATATCTAAGTCATTATTTATGTTCTTTCCCTTAAAATAGATATATTTTTCCACCTCCCTTGATAAACTCTTCAATTAGCACTCAATAACAGACAAGGTCACCTGAGTTGTAAATGTATCTTAAGGTTCATCGGCTCGAAAACATTTACACTGTTTCATTTCTTTCATCATTAAGTTTTGAAGATTTTGAAGTTTGATCCAAAAAATATATATTTTGCTGCTGCAATCTAACCTGAATAGATAACCTTTCGCATTTTTTCTCTCTAAAAAATGTTACAAAAATTTCTTAATATAAAAATATATATGCAGATTTGTTCAAAATCCAAAAAAGTTTCCCATGTTTCTTACAGCACTCATAACGGTACACAAAAAATATGATTAATATGAGGTGATTTCCTTCAGAACAGAAGTATTTTTATTTTTTGCAGATAACAAAAGTTTGCATTCTGGTTAAACATTAGGACCTTAGCCCAGCAAGTTGTACGCCAGGGCTTTTTATTATATGGATTATGGTCGCCCTTGTTTGCCCTGTAAAGACCGAAATCTATGTAATATCAGTTTGTATCTTTATCAGTTGGTCTTGCAGTTGAAATATTGAGACTAACTTAGACCTCAAATGCTAAATCTCTTAGCTTATATTTCATTAGTTCTGAGACACATCTTCTTTAAAATAAGCCAATCAAATACAAGAATGGTATTAACCAATCAGGTAAGAGTTTACTGACTTATTTACAATCTGATTGGTTAAATCTCATTAAATATGAAACTAGCAATGAGTTAAGAACCTGGGAACATTTAATTGGTTTTAGCTGTGTTTGATCTAAAACTTCTGGACTTTCACAAAATAACAATAGGCCAATGAACTCATTTTCTTCTGGAAAAACTTTCAGTCTGACAAAATTAATTTCAGTCAGTAAAAGCAAACATACTGTACACTGCAAAATTATCTTTTGACCTGAAAAATAATGTTATGTATATACAAATATGTTCCCAGGTGGTTAAGAGTTTACTCAAATAGTAAAATGATAGTATTCATAGCTTTAATACTCAAAATATTTCTTTAAAACTTTCCATTCTGCAGGTAATCTTCTAAAACTATCATTACAACAGCACTGTACCAGTTTACGGTACTAAAATTCATTAGTAAATTGATGCATGTTTACAACCAATCTGTGTGGTGGTCTGTTTGGAACTTTTATTAGACCTGGTCAATTTGATAAGTTCCATTATCTGTTTTTCATTTCCTCATACATATTGAGCCAAATTGCTTCTGAAATATGACAGAAATTGGCCGCCAAAAACTATTGCAAAGAACAAGTACATTTTGACTATTAATTGGACATTTTAATTTGTGTAGATTTTTATCTGATGAAATCAGTAGATATATAAATATATATATTAAATATAAAATGAAAAACTGTACAATATGTTTTAAATGAAGTAAAAATATTAACTGCCACACAAATTTTTTCAATTTCAAATCACAGAGACTATTCTAAATATTTTGCAATTCTGATATAATTATATTTTCGCGTTGTTTTTTACTTTCTTTTAACAATTTAATAAATTTGTTTATGTTTAAAATTCAGAAGGCCTCGATAAAGGATTTTCAATCTTAACCACAAAATACTCATTTTTGTTATAGTACAAGTAATAAGGCATCCTTGAGTAATCCTTCGTCACCCCCTCCCCCACTTCCATTCTAAGCAAAAAGTTTGCAACCAGATACATAAACACTAAAGGATGCATCAATTTGTAGAATGTCACAAGTTTGAACACCCAGAAATAATACGAAAAATTGACTATATATATAATGATTGCAAACAGACATCCACCAACCATTTACTGATAGTAAAACCTACCTCACAAAATCTTATGTAAAATAGCATTTTCAATTACTGTTATACAAAATAACCTTTTTCAGTTATGTATGTTAAAACGTTTAACCCCGTGTCCTTCAATATCATAAGATCAAATCTAAATTTCAACTGAAATGAGACTAAAAATAACCGACAAAAAAAATCTGAAAAAAAAGTTGAATATATGCTACTTCGTATTCGTATATTAAGGGGAAATAGCATCTCATAGATTGAAAACAGACCAAATTTTTCACTTATGAATTTTTTTTTCACAGCAAAAAATGTTCCCCACATTGACTGGAGGTTATATTTCAGTAGATTATAATCTGTGTGTAGTAAGATTTATTGACATTTTGGCATCAATTTGTATGCTTTATGTAACAGACATCCCACCAAGATCACTAAACTTCTTGTGCTGCAAGAAATATCATAATGATTAATATTATAAGAATTTTTAGAGACTTTTCTTTCCGCTTTTTTTATTATTTTTTTAATTTATTTTTTTATATGCAACAACTTTAATAAACATGTCTGGGTCAGAATCTGTAGCAAATAATGCAATTGAAACTTGTCCCTTAACAATTCAGAAACGTTTACTTCAAATTAATGCAATGGCTTAAGTTAGATTTTTGATTTGATTAACTGATCTGGCTTTAATGACGGTAGTTAACTATAGAGGGTTCTTAGATTATAGTCTTTTTCTTTCTTTTTTCTCTTGCTACTGTGTTTTTATTTGTTTGGGTCGTCAGACCAAACAAATAATGGTAGCGAAATTTCAGAGTCTAATGCTGTTAATTGCAGATGCCGAAAGTAGTCTGCTTTTTTGAAGCGGTTACTTCCCTATATATGTAACACTAAGGCCGAAAAATTCAGGGGATATCACTGCGTAAATATGGTCACATGACAGGCGCATTAATTTTCAAGCAAAAAAATTCCCGAATGGTTGAAGATTTCTAATATTGTTTTATTCTTTATAGATATACATGCTTATAGTAAGCGCCATGATTAAGTGTTAAACAACAGTTAGCGTCGTTACAAACCCTAATTTAGAATAATATGGTTTTCTTCAGGCCGTTAATATATAAATTCACCGTGGCCGAGGGGTTTGCGCGCTCGCTTAGTCTGGAGGTCTGGAGTTCAAATCCCAGTTAAGGCAACTCATTTTTTTTTTCAAATTGTTTAAGTCAAATAAACATTGGATTGAATATCAGTGTTGCAATTAGACTTATAGCCAATCTAATACAATTAAAACGCTGGAAAGCATTGGTGGCACTATACAAAATTAAATTGTTTTAAAATCTCACAACCTTCACCTTTCTGACATTCTGAGACCCAAACAAATTCAGCGCCTTCTGTGCTTTGATTATGTAACAATGTACTTGAGACTATGAACCCTTTGCCTATAATTATGCCCTTGTGTGAAGACCACCGAGTTTTGTTTTGATTATGAAATTACCAGGGCCATCGTAATAAAGCAGACATTTACATTGATTGCTCCATCCCCTTGTATTATGACAGTACAGTGTTAATATACTCAATTGTGTAACTAATACAATCTGTTGAATGATACATGTACATGCATCAATAATCATGGCCAGTACAATCAGTTGTAATAGTATTAACAGATTATATGTCAAAACAATTAAGACATACATCATGGTACCTGCTGCTCTCTTAATGCTCCACAATGAAAACAAGATAGGAACCCGGCCCCGTGTTCACAAAGAAAAGATCAGGATCAGGATCAAGTGATCCTGATTTTATTTCCATTGTTTTATGTTACTAAAATTTATTGTGTTTTGCTGGAATAAAATAATAAATATTCAAAATGTAAAAAACTGCTGATTTGCAAAGAAATCAAACTATTTTGGAATAAAATTAACAAATAACAAAACAATTACAAAAATATTCGGATCAAAATAAGGATCAATTTTAGGATCAGGATCAATATTTGGATCAACTGTAAAATGTCCGTATCTTGTAAAATAACAATAAATTTATTCTAAAATTTCATTTATTTGCTACTGCAAGTCCAGTTTTATCAAATTAATTTTAAATATTTAATCTATGAGGATAAAAAATGAAGAATATTAGAGGTTTTCAATTTGATCCTGATCTTGATCCTGATCCTTAAATCTTTGTGAACACGGGGCCAGAGTTACTGCAACTAAAATGTATCATGATATTATCACAATATCTTGGAATATCTTGGTTGTACACAGTGTATATACATTTTGACCAAATGAATGCAGTTTCTAATGTCCACACCTTTCTTCAAGTTTGAATGTATCCACTATACCAAAGTTCTGTGACTGGATCTTGACTACAAAAACCTTTTCACCTTAAATAATCATTCTTCAAGATAAAGAAATAACAATAAAACAATTACAAGTTTATGGAATTACAGTTACTATTCAAAGAGTAAAACAAAACAATAAGTAGAATGTATCGTCTTGTATCAATACCCTAGCATTGTATCAAAAAAATGAATAGATACTAATGAATCACAAGGACAAAAATCATGATTCATTGATGAACACCTCAGCATTGTATCTTGATACCTTTTTAGATACTGTATCATGGGGGCAATGATCATGATTCATGATCACCTCAGTATTGTATATTGATACTTTTTAGATTCTGTATCATAAGGGCAATAATCATGATTCATTCATGATCACCTCAGCATTGTATCACGATGCTATACAGATACTGTATCATGAGGGCAATAATCATGATTCATTCATGAACACCTCAGCATTGTATCGATAATGTATAGTGAGGGCAATAATAATGATTCATTCATGAACATGTCAGCATTGTATTATGATACTTTACTGTATCATGAGGGCAATTATCATTCATTGTTGCATCAATAATATTTGACCATTTTTACCTGATGAGAAATCAGCTTAATATAACATAATTATAGGAGTCAGAGGACAAACATATATAATAATCATACAATTCATAATATTATTAATGAGTTATAAGATTAAGTTCCACTGATCAAATAATCTGTTTTTGTAATAATCTACCCCTTTAAATCAGACATACCACAAACATTAGGGAAACTTTCAGTATCAAAGGCTTAGAAACATAAATAAAGAATCATAAAAATGTGATATGACATATTCTGTATAAATATTAAAACACACATCATATTTATCCTCAGCTACAAAGACATTAAACAGTATGATCATTCAAGCATATTTTCCCACTGGAAAAAAAACATAATCCCTTAGAACTTTTCTGGTAAAACTAAATATATACAGAATGTACCATATAACCCATAACAAATGCACTCTGGTAATTCTGACGTTACGTTAAATTTGCATTAAATTTTGCATTAAAAATAAAATGCACTACAGAAATATTTATGAAAACAATTATTATTATGTTTAAATCATAGATAATGCCACATTTTTTTCTTTAATATAAAAAACATAATTTTAATTCTATCATTTCTAACAATAAATCTCAAAATTAGCAATCAAGCTATAAGAATAATTAAAATAATCAAACTATTGCATTTTATAGGGGATTGCATTGGTTATTACAAGCTTTAATTACAGAGTTTTAAAAAAAACCAGGGATCTATTTCTGGAAGTTATATCTGCAGAATGCATCGTAATTTTCCATAAAATTCAATTACATTACATTAATAACAGAAGAAGGGGGTGTTTTAGCTATCTAAACATGGGTGGTATTTCATTTCTTCAATAATAACATCCAATGCACTTTCACTTTATCATTTCCACTATCATTTCTATTAAACGAAGACAAATAATAAATAAAATACTACCTAAACAAGAGCTGTCGGTAGGACAGCAACGCTCGACTATTCTTAGTGCTTGATAGTAAAAAAAATGCTTGATACAGTTACCTCCTCCTGTTTACAGGTTGGGGTCATGATGGTGAACAAGTGTGCAAAGTTTCAAAGCCATATGTCAATGGAGTTTGAAAATATTTGAGCTATTACAAAAACTTTAACGTAAATTCTAAGTCGAAAAAGGGGCATAATTCTGTCAAAATGCTTGATAGAGTTACCTCCTCCTGTTTACAGGTTGGGGTCATGATGTTGAACAAGTGTGCAAAGTTTCAAAGCCATATGTCAATGGACTTTGAAAATATTTGAACTATTACAAAAACTTTAAAGTAAATTCTAAGTCGAAAAAGGAGCATAATTCTGTCAAAATGCTTGATAGAGTTACCTCCTCCTGTTTACAAGTTGGGGTCATGATGGTGAACAAGTGTGCAAAGTTTCAAAGCCATATGTCAATGGACTTTGAAAATATTTGAACTATTACAAAAACTTTAACGTAAATTCTAAGTCGAAAAAGGGGCATAATTCTGTCAAAATGCTTGATAGAGTTACCTCCTCCTGTTTACAGGTTGGGGTCATGATGGTGAACAAGTGTGCAAAGTTTCAAAACCATATGTCAATGGACTTTGAAAATATTTGAACTATTACAAAAACTTTAACGTAAGTTCTAAGTTGAAAAAGGGGCATAATTCTGTCAAAATGCTTGATAGAGTTACCTCCTCCTGTCTACAGGTTGGGGTCATGATGGTGAACAAGTGTGCAAAGTTTCAAAGCCATATGTCAATGGACTTTGAAAATATTTGAACTATTACAAAAACTTTAACATAAGTGGTTACGCCGACGCCGACGCTCGGGTGACTGCAATAGCTCTACTTATTCTTATCGAATAGTCGAGCTAAAAATTAGGGAAACATCAACTTTTCTAATGTTAAGTAGATATATAACTTAGAGAATACACAGATATTTTGGTATCAGTATAGACCCTAATTTGAGACATCATTTTGTATGATTAAAGTATATTTAAAGGCAGTTATATAATTTATAGTCAAATTTGTAACATAACTAACTATAAAAGAGACTATATTACAGACAGCAAAACAGATTTACTAACGACAAAAACGATAAAATAACAGCACACAAGATAATATATTTAATAGCACATGCAACTTAATCAATAAAAGAAAAACTGAATTAAAGTACCATCAAAACATAATGATAAACATCAAAACATGAAACATTAAAATGTGGTAACTTACATCAAATGAGGAAAACTATCAGCAAAACATGATAACTTACAGAAAAATAAGATAACTTAAACAGCAAAATATGATAACTAACAGCAAAAGAGGTAAACTAACTGCAAAATATTATGCATGATAACTTCAAAGAAAAGAGGGTAACCAACTGCAAAACATGATAAATTACTTTCAAACATGATAAAACAGCAAAAGAGTAAAACAAAAGGCAACACATAACAAACATAAAAGAAGATAACCAACAGCATAATCATGATCAATAACAGCAAAACATGATAAACAACATCAAACATGATAACCAACATCAAACATGATAACCAACATCAAAGAAGATAACCAACATCAAACATGATAACCAACATCAAAGAAGATAACCAACAGCATAACATGATAACCAACAGCAAAACATGATAACCAACAGCAAAACATGATAACCAACAGCAAAACATGATAACCAACATCAAAGAGGATAACCAACAGCAAAACATGATCACTAACAGCAAAACATGATAACCATTATCAAAGAAGAAAACCAACAGCATAACATGATAACTAACAGCAAAACATGATAATAACCAACATCAAAGAGGATAACCAACAGCAAAACATGATAACCAACATCAAAGAGGATAACCAACAGCAAAACATGATAACCAACATCGAATAAGATAACCAACAGCAAAACATGATCACTAACAGCAAATATGATAACCAACATCAAAGAGGATAACCAACAGAAAGAAATTAAAGGTTTTAAAGCCTGCTTAAAGTACAATGATTTTTTCTGAACTGAAATCTTGACAAAACCAAGGTGCAATTTCATTCATAAAATAAAATCATCCCTCCAAATCTTCCAAAGTCTGAATATGTAATGAATTTGCCATTAACAAAATCTCCCCCACACTGATCTCAAATCCAAAATGTCTGCAGAATTCATTCTAAATGGATGCTATCTGAAGGTATTTAACTTTTTTATATTCCTCAAGTCATTGCTTGATAATGTGACACTGGTTTCATTTTTTAAAACCACAATGTATGACAGGTAATGCCAAAATTCGGTTAAGCACACTGAAAAATTATTAAGCATATGCTAAATTGCTTAAGAATGCAAAGCATCTTTTGAGGATTATAGCAAATCAAAAACTTTTACAACTTTCTGGAATGCATCTTACATGACTTGATGTTAAAAAGCAAGCACTCTCCAAATCTTTTTATGATGACAACTTGTTTATAGGTCCACAGCAAGTCAGTCGACATGAGGACAGTTAGACACGGTGACCAATTCAATCAGGTGGTAATCACTTTTGTAGCTGTTACCCAGGATGAAAAACCAAGCAATCCATATAACCAATAAATCCATATAATGATGTTTTTACATCAATTAATAAATGTGCAGTTATTTTACTTACTTGTCAATATACACAGCAAAAACAGGTACTCTGTGTAAGAGATCAAACCTGGAATAGAAAACAAATTGTAAGTAACGGTAAAAATACTGTTTTTAACAGAACCTTAAAATCATATTACAAAGAGAGAGTTTATTCTGATAATTTGTTGATTAATTTTTCAGAACTTCGAAGTTTTAAAGCAAATTTTTTTATTTGACATGTCCAGCTTCAATTTTAGGAAATGTCAGTTTTTTAGGAAATCAACATAAAAAATTTGAAGTCAGTCAGCCAACTGTATAGAGCCTGGTCAGATTGCATGGTTAAATACTGGTGGCAATTTTCTTGGCTTATTACGATAAGGGCATCAATGATGGACTGTGTACTCAGTTACTCTCTACTGTCATGATTCAAATGCTTTCATTCTAACAGCGTTTTTTGGGGGATTTTATGATTTGATATTCTAAGCAGCAACGGCAACATCTTGTGTCCCTTTTGCTTTGGATATCCTACAGCCTGTACTAACAGTAGTGATAATTTATAAATATTATTAGCCTAAAGGGACAAATAAAGAAATGCTGAAATATTACACAAAGAAGTAAGTCAAAATCAGATTATGTCGACCCTGCTAAGATTATTTTTTATTATCAAGATGGTTCTCAAATACAACTCAACCTCTTGCCTTTAGACGGTAGCCTGTATTCTCACTAAATACTGACCTTTTTGTACTTTAGTCTATCTCCATAAAATATCATTCAATTACTATTGACGTAGCAAGATGTAAGATATCTTTTAATCAACACAAAAAAAATCTTTGTAACAGATCAACAGTTTCTAATAAAACGCAGGCTTCCTAGTATTATCTTATCTTAAATTATGAAATCATTTTTGGCATATATATCATTTCAAATATTCTGATTATTTCAGAATGCAAGGCTTGAAGCTGTTTCTACAAAGTTGTCTTGCTTTGCAATTTGAACTCATCTATTCTAAGCTTTCTGGATTCGTCCATCTATGGAAAGTTTTCCAAGTGGATAGATTTGTCCATGGATTAAAAGTTTTTTCGAATATATCCATCGGTTCAAATATTCTGATTATTTCAGTATGCAGAGTCGCGCTAAATTTGTACAACTAGTCCTGCTTTGTTTTTGAAACTGTCCATCTATTATAAGTTTTCCTGATTTGTCCATGGATTGAAAGTTATCCGGATCAATCAAAATGATAAAATTAAAAAGCAATCAGAATCAGTCTGGCTTTGATCACATGGATGCAGACATCGGACATTTTGGGGAACAGCTTGAGAAATGAGCAAACTTTTACTTCTGTCTCTATGACCCGCATTGATTCAGATCTATGTGAAGATTCTGCTTTTGAACCAAAGAATAGTCATTTAGCTGAGACGTTACTAAGCAAAACAGGGACTCTTTACTGGGGTTTGAGAGTGTTGATAATCAAAAAAGTCAAAATTCCCACTCAAGTCAGAAACTGCAGGCTGGTGCATTATAATACGCAAGGTAAAAATGGCATCTCCAGCTTCATTCAATTATGATAAGTAACAAAATTTTATCTTTTCTCTTTTATGTTCTGTTAAAAATTGTGTTCATGGGGAAGCCAAATCTATATAATATCTTGTTTATATCATAGAATAAACAATATTCAGACAGCATCTTTTCAATAATGAAGTAATGTGAACCTCTGAAGATCATTAAATTTTGCACTAGAATTTTTTAACTCTTTGAGCAGTATCAGCAATTATGACATAATAGTCAATGCCCCTGTTTTAAAACATTAGATATACTTTTTTGGCCCTTTGGCATCATTATGATTCCATTACATGTACTTAAATTATGTCAAAGATTGAATATTACTTTAAAGCCAATGGGAAGAGACATGTCAGAGTGATGTTGCATCTTTCATAATATCTGCAATAAACAGACTCGATCAAACCAAGTCGGCAATTTTCACCTTTGCTTTCATCATTCTTATTTTTTGATCTGGCCTTTTCGAAAATTTTACCACTAATTTCAAACAGTTTCCACAATCAACCGTTCTTATAATATTACAATAGTACAATTAGTATTGGTACAAAATTTTCTTTGGTCGAGTCAAAGTTACACTTCTGACAATTTTCTACTTCAGCTTTAATTTAGAAATTCGAGAAACATGACTGGGACCATGGTTGTCCATTATATCACAATACACTTAATTACAAAACTTAAGGACCAGTCTCCCTGTCTTTCATTACAGTGTGCAATAGGGGTTGATAAAAGGGTTGTTCAAAATTCAATCAATTTAAAGAAAATAATACTTTTCAAAAATCAAACCGATCTTTTCCATCTAATCAAACACTACATTGCACCTCAATCTTAAATGGCTATCTTGACTCATCTTTCCCTTACATCAAATGAACCGTTTTTTAACTGTCGCTCAAATCAACCTCAATAAGAATGTCTTAGATTGAGAAAGGAGAAGCGGTGTTTAGTTCTTGACCCCTCAGGCCACTAGCAGCAGTCTCTTGATCAAGTCTAATGTCCACCACCCGTGGACCTGACACGCGCTTCGACAATTATTTATGGATGCTCCACAACTATTGAAATTTAACAAAGCACTGCAACATTGTTTATTTAGGAAATACATCTGTCAACTTGCTTTCTATATAGGGAAGAAAAAGGCGGGGTAAAATTTTTATTTCAAATCAACTTTTTTTGTTCAAGCACTGATCTGGAAAAAGCAAATTATAGCAAAAATTCTGAATTTGTAAATTTAAAACCAAACTTTGTATGACTTTAAAGCTTACGGGAGGAAAATTGCAATAAGAAATTCACACATAAAGCCTAAATTTTTAAATTTTAACATATAAACTTTGAATATATTTTTTTTACTGAAGAATTGAGTACCCCTATTTAAACCAATCGAGTATCATCTATTAAAACATATTTTAAGTTTTTGTGAGGTTACCTTTTGAGAAAACTGTATGTTATAACCATTTTCCATTCCTGTGTGACAGTCTTGCTTACAGGATTCACTGTAACAGTTTGTCTTATTCCCTCTTTTAACCATTTAGTCTTTCCTTTTTCATTTACATTCTTTATAAAAATTTATTATGCAATTTGAAATGAAAAAGCAATTTTAATGAAAATTTACTGCAACAGTATTTTTTTATGTATTTGCAGATCTATAATGCATGATTAAAAAGCTCGACTACCTTCCATGAGTTGGCGATGTTTACCGAATTAATCACCATGCTTGCCGAATTAATCATGGTAAACATAATTAGTAGATCAGACTTTTGTTACCATTTTACTGCAGAAGTAAATCAAGAAATTAATAACTTATCAACAGGTACGTAAAACTCATCAGCTTCTGGGTGTCTATGAATTGAAGTCAGCCAGTTCAAGGTGATTTAACTAAACTTATGGTCTACCTAAGACTAAACATTATTGAAGATAATTTTAAAGATTAAAAATATTAAAGACCATAATTATTATGCTTCTCTCTTTAAAGTTTCTGGCACCAAAGTGGCACAGTACTGTAAAAGTGCAATTCGCTACACCGAAGAGAGGAGGACAATGCTTTCCAAGAGACAGCTTTAGTACACGAGACACCTTCCATGTACGAGACAGACAGTAAAGAGTTCAACAGACGTCAATGACACGATGGACAAAAAAACTAACAACAAACAAAAATTGGTAACCCTTTACAAACAATTTCAAATTATACCAGCAAGAGAACAATTTTAGATGTCATTAGTGGTATTCATCTTCAACATCCATCTGTCTTAATGGACGATTACCGACCAGAACGCCCATTACAGCCACGCGTAAAATACGGGCAAAAAAATACGTAACAATCACTAACCAGTGAAATAAAGCATTAAATCTCTTAGTTTATTTTATTTCTTTATAATAACAGACAGTTGTTTTATAGCCTTGCCATATTTGGAGGCTTGTTGACTATTTCGCCAACGACCCACGCACTGGATTATGGTCAATTAGAATACAAACTTTAAACCAATTCTTTTTTAAGTGGTCACATGATGATTACAATAAGACCTCAATTGATATTTATGACACAAATCAGAATATTATTTTGAAACAACCATCATATTGACTGCTATCTTAACAATGATGCAGTAGTTAAACAGAATGTTATACTGAAAATACAGGGGGATCATAATTTCTATCCGAATGCATTGTTTTAACGAAAATACAGGAATCATAATTTCTATTCCCAGTAGTTCAACAGAATATATTGTTTTAACGAAAATACAGGAATCATAATTTCTAGTCCCAGTAGTTCAACAGAATATATTGTTTTAACGAAAATACAGGAATCATAATTTCTATTCCCAGTAGTTCAACAGAATATATTGTTTTAACGAAATTGCAGGAATCATAATTTCTATTCCCAGTAGTTCAACAGAATATATTGTTTTAACGAAAATACAGGAATCATAATTTCTATTCCCAGTAGTTCAACAGAATATATTGTTTTAACGAAAATACAGGAATCATAATTTCTATTCCCAGTAGTTCAACAGAATGTTATACTGAAAATACAGGGATCATAATTTATATCAAATATATTGACAACAACTATATTATATACTTTATTTATAAACTTTATTTATATTATATAAATACTGCTTAAAAGAAAAAAAATGTTGATAAAATCCTAAGTGATTTAGTATGAATATTATTATGACAAATAATAATTTTTTTTTCTAGAACACTTTATATTGGATTATGTATCTCACACTTGTCTTGCAAACAACATCAATGTATAATTCTTTTCTGGTTTGTAATGTTATGTGTGATACTTAATACTATCAATATGAATATCTATAATGTATAACAGACCTACCTATTAACTCTAAGTCTTTTCATTAGGATTTTAACCTTAAAGTCATCTGAAAGCTTGAATTTAATATACCATTTCCCTTCTTAATTTATGTTTTATAAAGAACTTGCTATGTCTTTTGTTTAATGATAAATGCAATACACAAATATTTCAAAAACTTGTTCTGAGATTTCCAGAATTTAAAACACTGTACGACAATAACAATCTTTAGGTGTTATTTCTGGGTTTTAAGACACACTGACAATAATTAAATAACAATAATTTAACAAAAATTGCATCAACATGACTTGGACATGACTAATCAGAAAAAATATATGAGCCGTGCCATGACAAAACCAACATAATGTGTTTGCGACCAGCATGGATCAAGACCAGCCTGCGCATCCGCGCAGTCTGATCAGGATCCATGCTGTTCACTTACAAACCCTATTACAAGTAGAGAAACTGATAGCGAACAGCATGGATCCTGATCAGACTGCGCAGAGGCGCAGACTAGTCTGGATCCCATGCTGTTCCCAAACCTACTATGTTGGTTTTGTCATGACGCGGCTCAATTATCTCTTGCACACACAAAATGTAATGTTACATTATGATATAGCAATTTCCAGTAAGACTTCAGTTGCTCTTTTTTGTATTATTTCAGGCACAATTCAAGAGGCCACCTGTATAGACTGCTGGAGAAGAAAATCATTTACAATATCATGCACATACAAACTTAAAGGTACAAGATCATATCAATATGTTAATTCGAAGAAAAGATTTTTTATGTAATTCGAAGAAAAGATTTTTTATGTTCAATATTGGCACTGTCTTTAATCTAGGTTTATCCTTTATTTATCACAAAGGCAAAAAAAATTAAGTGCAATATTAATGCAACCAAAATATTTCAAACTATAATAATGCAATAAAATAGTTTTGTTTTAGATTTTCATCATTTTGACACTGTTTATCTTTTATTACATTTTTATCCCTAAAATCTTAATAAAATATGCTTTCAAACATAATTTTTTTTTCTTTCTATTATGTAATATTAAAACGTTTTCAGACTTTTCTCTCTTTTGTTTTTCCTTAAAAATAGCTGTGAAACCTAACAAACCCTAAAATTGATATCTCCCTAAATGGGGCTTAATATCTTTATAAAAGGATTATCCTGCATATTTTCGCTTATTAATTCCATTATAAGGGGGGGATAATCTCCTATTTTTCTAAGTTAAATCCCTTTTATCAATATTTTTACAAATTATGTTGATATAATCCAATGATATACTTAGCACATCTTTATAAAGTGCCTAATATGTTTTAATGTAATTGGTTTTTTTCACACATTTTAACAAGGAACTATAACTTTTAAGCCTGTGAGATGTAGTGGAGCCATTTTAAAGGGAGGTAATCTATTCAAGAATGTGTTAATTGTAATTAAGGGGAGGTGATAAAGGTATTTGGCCTGTCACATTTGTAATATTTATTCAATGGATGAAGAACTAAGATATTGTAATCATGTATTTTCCTGCAATAATTTAACAAAGATTGCATCAACATGACTTATACATGACTAATCAGGAAAAATATATCTCACACAAAAACAAAAATACTTAAAATGACATTATTTAATATTTTAAAAAGGCTTTTATTTGATGATATTTTTTTTCTTCTGAAAATTAATCAATGTACTGATATTTTACTTACAGTTTGCAGTTTTTGCCTACACTAAAAACCACATCTAACCAGTTTTATAAAAACATTTCAAATTATCAAGTCGAGGTACGTAAGCTATCAACATTTTTAATTAATATTGTATTTGAAAATGAAAAGAAGAGATAGAGAAAAATAAAGAAAAATTCTATAATGACAGCATAGCATTATCAAACAAAATATTTGCTCAAGATTTCAACCTGATTTGAGCCGTGTCACGACAAAACCAACATAATGGGTTTGCGACCAGCATGGATCCAGACCAGCCTGCGCATCCGCGCAGTCTGATCAGGATCCATGCTGTTCGCTTAAAAACCCTATAGAAAGTAGAGAAACTGATAGCGAACAGCATGGATCCTGATCAGACTGCGCGGATGCAAAGGCTGGTCTGGATCCATGCTGGTCGCAAACCCATTGTGTTGGTTTTGTCATGACGCGGCTCATTTATTTAATATTTTTTAAAAAAATTGTTTTTTCAAAAGTGCAAATTTTTCCTCCCACATAATTTTGTTCCTTGAAAACTTTTCTTTCTTGCAGTCGAGTGTTCAGGAACCTACACTTTAAAAGTACATGAATTTTACTTCAAAATGATTCACAAATTTGTACACTTAAACATGCATAAAAAATAATTCATGCTAAATTTATGACCCTTTACAAAAGCAGAAAGATATCTTGAGCATGTTTGGTTCATTTAATTCAAGAGCGTGAAGAGGTGTCTGTGGCTTTTCCCTGGACAGTATTTCATCCTTCTAACCAACTTTTAAATCATTTACATTCCCTATATATTAAACCTCAGAAGTGTTCAAGTACACTGTCCATTTCAAAATCATCAATGCTATTGTGTGATGAATCATTCACATAATTTCACAATAAGCCCAGTTTTTTTTGTTATTCATTTACGACCATTCCAAAATTTACTCCCCCACAAAAAATGAATTTTAACTGTGGGAGGAGAAAATGACAGCCACTTGGTGGGATAATCTATTTCAGGCACAAGCAGGCACCCAAGTAGAACCACCGATAACCTTCTGTAAGGTAGATAACCTTCCTTTAATCGCGACCGTGTCTGGATTCATACCCTGAAATGCAACGAGAGGCAAGTGAATCAGAGACTGTGAACTTTATCACTCAGCCACAGAGACTCTCCAACCCAGAATCCATTCCTGCCTTGTTGTCTCATGTGATAATCGGTGCCATGATTTTATTCTAATTTTATTTCAGAGTACATGGATTTTGAAAAACTAAGTTCATGTTTAAATGTGTAACTTAAAAGCAATATCATTAAAATTATCCAGAACATGCCCTTGTTTCATAAAAGCATTTCATATCTATATGCTATCAAAAAAATTAGAAAAATATCATACATAAATATGTTGTATCAGAATACAAATGTACTATAAAATAAGTAGGTTGATTTTTATTTTTGGATATAATATAGAAATGTTAGGAAAAACTGAGTTTGATAACAGGTAGAAATATCAGGTTATTAAAACAGATATCAATTAGTTTTATCAACTGCAAATGCATTTAATGTTTATGTCAAGTTTTTAATACATTTTTATGTTCTTTTTATTCTGTTTTATTACACATGAGATTTTGTAATAGAGGTACTGAACTTTCTTCTCCATTTCTATTTATATACTCTGGATAACAAAGTGGGGATAGACCCTTTCTTCATTGAGCGAGCATGTGGTTTTCATCCTCCACAACAGCCTTACTGTCCTTTTACCTTGTCTCGCTTGATGTTTCACTGACAGGCTTCATGGTCCCTATGTCTGGACTGGTTTTATGATTTAATTTGGACTGTCACTTTGGTAACTTTACTTGTACTCAGGTTCTTAGGTCTTTTTATCTGGATTGGTCCAATGGTCCCTTTTTCTGGACTGACTTTATGGTTCACCAATAGGCTTCATGGTGCCTATGCCTGGACTGGTTTTATGGTTTCTTTACTTGGACTGACTTTCTGGTAACTTTACTTGGACTGGTTCTATGGTCCCTTTTTCTGTTCTGACTTTATGGTAACTTTACCTGTACTGGATTTATGGTTCCTTCAAAGACTGGCTTCAAAGTCACCTAATCTGGAATGGCTTTATGGCCATGTTATACCAATGAGGCTTCATGGTCACTGTATCACCAACTTTATCCATAAAGCCTTCATAGTATTAAATATCCCATAGGCTTCAAGGACACTTTATTTGTGCATGCTGTATGGTCACTTATTGAACAGGCTTCATAGTAACTTTGATTTGACAGACTTTTACAGTCACAGACTTTATGGTCATTTTGTCTGTAACTTGCGGAAAGACGTCTCAATTGACAGTTGGTTTAAGTCCAAAAAAAACTCACATTTTGCAGTAATTACCTGAAAACTGTCCTTTTGAGTTTAGGCAATATGAACTGTTTCCTGGAAAAAAAAAAGACTCAGACACATTCTTGGGTACGTGATTTTAGGCATTCCAAAGTGCCATTTTGATAGAAGCAGCAACTTTCCTGAACATTTCAGCTGGTGAACTAAGCTTCCTCGCAGTCGTGAATTCAATAGCCCACGCAAGTACTTTAGTTAAGTTTTAATGCCAACTGCCAGCACGTTAGTCTGAACATTATAAATTGCAACAAGAGTACTTTTCGTGCAAGTTTCATTTACAAGCAAGGCGTTCCTTCTTAACCACCTTCAAAGCAACATACACATCATAGCGTAACATGGAACGTTTCTACTCACTTTTGTACTTAGAAATCCACATGCTTTCATTCAAGACCAGATCAATTTCTAATCCTTACCTTACAAAATTTGTGTAAATTACTCGTAATTTTACTCTACAAGCGCAATTACCCAATCTCTAATTTACCAACTTATTTCTCTGTTTATAAATCACTTTTTGATCATAATTTAATTAATGATATAAGTTAGCAGCACCTGTGCATAATTAGAACATCTTAAACACTTACTGTTAATGGTTCCATATAAAAATGTAATGAACGTTTTTCCCTGAGTGCAAATTGGTTAACAAGCAATGCTTGCCTATTGTTCTTCATAAATAATTTGTATTACTTTTTAGCAAAAGTGGAGTAATGGAGAAACCATAAGACTCGTCTCATAAGTAGTCCATAACGTTCAATAAATCAAAGAGTCAAGACTTCAGTGTGAATACATTTATGTTTTACTCAAATGCACTTGTATGAATAGGTGATAATTATAATTATATTTCCGTTGTACTCTAAAAAGATAATGAAGACAAGGCTGTATCATAAGGACTAATTTCTAGACACATTTACAGGGCTTTTTTCCATAGGCAGTGGAATGGCCCATGATGGACAAACATCCAATTACAGAAATGAATAAGGGTTTACTTACATATATTATGATCAAGTGTCTAGACATGATAATAGGCAAAAGACAGATCTTTACAAAATAAGACCAGGCACAACGGTTTGACCATGACAATAGACAAATGTCTGGTCATGACAATAGACATGTGTCTGGTCATGACAATAGACAAGACTTAGTGTCTGATCATGACTTTAGACAAGATGTCTGAACTTTACAATAGAAAAATTTTCTTGCCCCAAAAACAATAGCCAAGTGGGGGTAGGGAAAAATTACCAAAGTGGGGGGTTTAGAAAATAAACAATTGGTCGGGTTTCATGAAATTTACTAAAATTTCGGGTCATAACAATACCAAAAGGGGTTTGGTCAACAAAAAAAAAGGTTCTGGGTCATGACCATTAAAAATTCTGGTATGAAAATAGACAAGTGCCTTTCAAAAACAAAAGACAAGTGTCGGTTTTGGACAAAAAACAAGATTTTGGGTCATGCCAATAAAAAAATTGCCTGGCCATACAATAAAAAGTGTCTATCATGACAAAAAAGCCAATGTCGGCATAACAATAGAAATGTTTTAGGGAAATACCCGTGTCTATCAGCCCAATAGCAAGTGTCGGCATGACAATAGAAAGGTCGGGTCAAAACAATAGACAATTTCTGATCATTACAATACCAATGGGGGGTAAACCCAATACCCAAAAGTTTTTCAGAAAATTTAGCCCCAAGGGGTTGCAACAATACCCAAGTGGGGGGTCATAAAAATAGCCAAGTGTTTTAATGACAATAGACAAATTTCTTCATCCCAATAGAAATTTCTGATCTAAACAATAACAAGTTTGTCATAAAATTTGAAACCGGGGCTGGTCATGACAAAAGCCCAAGTGTCGGGTCATTGACAAAGCCTTTGACTTCATGACAATAAACAAGGTCGGGTCATGAAAAAATACCAAAAGGGGTTGGTAAATGAAAATAGCCCTAGTTGGTCAGAAAAACGGGCAAATGCTAGCAATGGCAAAAAAAAGTCTCATGAAAACCCGATAATGTCTGGTTTTGTTAACACCCACATGTCGGGCCCAGGGCACGGGACATTTTTTGGCCAGGAAAAGGCAAGTGTTTCATGAAAAACGGGCAAAATGCGGGTCATCAACGGGCAAGTTGGTCAGGGCAACGGGAAATGTTTTGTCAGGGAAACGGGCAAGTTTCGGGCTTTTTATACATATTTGCGGGTATGAAAAATTAAAATGTTTATTATGACAAGGGACAAGTGCTGGGTCATGAAACAGGTAATGTTTTTCATGAAAACACCCAATTCGGGTCAGGCCAAAAGGGAAAAAGGGGGCCCGGCCCTGAAAAACACACAAGGGGTTTCTAATGGCAAAAAAAGCAAGTCGGCCCAATGGCAACGGGCACTGTCTAGAAAATGCCCAAGGCAAGTTTTTTCCCTTTGGAAAAAAGGGTTTTTCGGGGTTTTCAACAAAAAGGGATTTTTTTTAAACAGGGGCAAAAAATCGGTCATAACATGGCAAGTGTCTGATCATAACAATAGGAAAATGTTTGGCCATGGCAATTAAAAATGTCTGGCCATGACAATGGGCAAGAGGTACATCTTGACAAAACAAGACCAGGAACAAATGTCTGGTCATGACAATTGGCAAGTATCTGATCATGACAATAGTCAAGTGTCTGGCCATGGCAATTAAAAATGTCTGGCCATGACAATGGGCAAAAAAGAGGCACGTCTTGACAAAACAAGGACCAGGGAGAAATGTCTGGAGATGACATTGGTATGTAGTCATGACAAATGGCAAGAGGCAAATTTTGACAAAACAAAACCAGGAACAAATGTCTGGTCATGACAATGGGCAAATATTTGGTCATGACATTTGGCAAGTATCTGATCATGACAATGGACAAGTACCTGCTTCATAATAATCTGGTGATGAAAATAAAAGGACACTGATATAAATAAATATGAAAAACTTGACTTGCTTTTTGAGCCATAAAAAAATTTGGCCGGTCTCCAATAAAATTTAAACCCCTTCCCAAGAAAGGAAAGTTTAAATTTTTCCTATTTTAAACTTCTTTGCTAGGTTAAAAATTTCGGGAAACAGAAAGGTCCCCAATAGAATAATATTTCATTAAAATTTTTGGCTTTTTTTTTTAAGGGAAAGGCCCAAATTTTAAAATTTGTTTTTATAGGAAAGCAGCCAATACTTTATTTTAAAACATAATTCATTCAGCTTTTTTTCAAAAAAAACTTTTTTCTAAAAAATTTTAATAGATTTCAATAAATTTCTGTGAGTAAAATAATTTTACTCAAGGATGAAGCTTAAGTACATTTTTAATGTCACAAGTAAAATTCATTTTTATGATGAAAATCAAACATACATATTTACAATGTCGGTATATATCCAGCATTGAAAATTGCAAAATAATATGATATATATAGTCAGCAAAATTCTAAAACCACAAATATGTTAAGATGATTTACATAGACTCTAACGTGGGCGATTCCACGATAGCTTTGCGATCGATAAAAAACTTAGGCCTTATTTTGATCGCTAAATTACTTTTTGTAAAATTGACAAAAAAAACACTTAATTGAAGCAGTAACAAAGCACAGAAAGAAAAATGGAATAAATATACTTATCTTAACTTTTCTTTAACTTTATTATATAGATTTGTTTAAAAATGTCTTTGGTATTTCTTATTACTTTGTGGTTTTAAATAAATGAAATATGAATGAAATCATATTAATAATACATTGATACAAAAAAAAATATCTTCAAATAATTTCAATGTCGCCATACCACAAAATCATTCACATTTTTTTCTGTTTACAACAATTTTAAACAAAAAATTTATTATTTACCATCGACTTTTCCTTTTTTAACTTATTATGTTTTGTAATTGATTTTCCCGGGCAAAACCCTAAATAATTGTAACTTTATAACACTTTTTCGGGGGTTTTGAACCCAAAATTACGTCTGTTAGACATTTCTTTTTCAAAATCAAAAGTGAAAACCCCCCATGCATTTTAAAACCTTTTGAAGGGAAACCTTATTTTCGCAAAACAAACTTTCTTTTATTTTTTATTTCAAAAAAAGGCATTTACTCCATTAATATACTTTCAAAATTTTGTGTTTAAAATTTGGGGCTTTAGGGTTTTACATTTTTCCAGGTTCCCTTTTCAAAGCCCCCTTTTAAAAAATTTTTTAAAATAAGGGGATACTTAAAAATTTCATGGATGACGACAAAAAATTTAATTTTTTTTCTTTTTCCCGGGGTCCCTTTTTCCGCACTTACGAACCAAGTGATAATCTTGGAATGGAATTGTCTTGCTTATTAAGATAAACAAATGTTCTAAAGTTGCTACCAAAATTTGATTATGAGTGACCTCAGTGTTGACTGGCTTTTTACAAAGGATAATTTAAACAAGATATGTTTGTAAAACACGTATGCGACCTATCGGCAGCCAATTAGTCATGTGACCAGGTTATTATGACTGACTTTTGACTAGTGACCAAAAACATCAATAAGGGTTTATTACTGGGTCATGACTTAAGTCACTCAGGTAAATTGTTACCGGGAAAAGTTGTGTGCAGGCAATTTTTTTGACAAAGTTATTACAAATCTTACCAAAATAATAAATGCATAAATTTTATGAATCATGTATGGCGCGTCATTAATGACAGCAAAGTTGGTTATATTACATAAACCTTGAAAATGTGTATACCAAAAAAAAAAGGTTTTTTTTTTGATAAAAAATATTCAACCAAGGCAACTTGAGTTTCTTGAGCTATTGGTCAGAAATCAGTCTTTACATACAAGGTCAATAATGACATTGACCTTTGACGATTAAATCGATAGGGGTTATCTACTGGCCTAGACCAATGCACCTGTGAAGTTTGAAGGTAAAGGGCCCATGAGTTGGGATATTGATCAGAAAGCATTTTTACCTATAAGGTCAATGTTTACTTCACCTCTGACCCCTTAATGCCAAACAATCAATTGAGGTCATCTTCTAAACAGAAGCAATGCATCTGTAAAGCTTGACGGTCATGGGTCTATGGGATAGAAACCCATTTTGAAATACAAAGCCAATTCAAACTTGACCTTTGATAATAAGGGTCATCTACTGGCCAAGATCAATGAATCTACCAAGTTTGAGGGCCAACAGCCCATGGGTTGTCAAGTTAATGATCGGAAACCGTTTTTACCTACAAAGTCAATTTGACCTTGACCTTTGACCCATTGACCCCTTAATCAATGGGGGTCATTGCGGGTTAGGAAAAATTTAAACATACCAAGTTTGAAATTTTCCTACCCAAAGGGCTTTTATTACCCACTCGGAAACCGTTTTTTCCAAACAATTCAATGGCCCTTTTGCCTTTCCCCCCAAAAATCAATAGGGTCTTTTCAAATTTGTTTGAAGAATATCAAAACCAAAATTTTTGAATTCTAGGCTAAGCATTTTTAAAGAAAACCCCGGGGAAACCTTTTGGGGGTTCTAGGGCCCGGAAAGACCCCCACCAGACAAATGCAAAGAAATTTAAAAACCCCCACTTCTTTGAAGGGGGGCATAATAATGTACAAAGGGAAAAAATTACCCTTGTCATGCATGGATCGGAATAGATTTTTCGATCCCCTTCGCTTTGGTGGCGTATTCTTGAGCCATTCTGTTGCTTCTTGTGGTGTCAAATTGGTGCGTCCAATACGAGCTGGAATATAACATTAGAAATGAAATTAAAATATATACATGTATAGAAGTTCTTACCAATATTGCACACAATTAGGTCAATACCTTTCATCAATCTCCTAACACCAAACACATTGCAAGACCTGCTAAATAGAAATAAATGTACATATATTAACCTATAATGGAATTTTTTACAAGTACAAGTATATGTCAATCTTACATTATGGAAATGTCCTCTATCAATTTTGGGGGTATGACAAGATGACAATTTGAATTAAAAGAGAGTCACCCAACAGTATAGAGCATGTTCAGACTGCATGGACGTGCAGGCCAATCTGGCTCGATAGTTTTTGGTAAAGACTCATCATTTCTTGTTTCAGCAGGATAAGAGTTATTAAATTTTAAAATTCAAAGACCTGAGTCTAACATTATCAAGCCATCTGATTGGCTGTTCATCAGCTTCCAATTCTAACAAAGGATTTGATTGGTTGTTCATCCTAAATAACCAATAGTATAAGATTTGGAGTTTAGACTGGTCTTCATTACAATGTTATAAAGGGCAAGACCAAAATTATAATTGATTTCATTATGCTTTCAAATTGTTTTTTTTTCTAGAGGCAAAAGGTAGACAAGCTATAAGTAAATAAGCAAAAAAAAAACTACTTTAATGGTAACAGTCTTTATCTGATCAAATCATATATTTTTCACACTAAGATTTTGTTAGGAACAAATGATATGGCCAAGAATCATATCTTTTATACCTGATATATCATGTTCCTAATTACTAAACTAAAATGTAACAAAACACCCATGATGCTCTGTGGTTCACATTTTATATCAATGAAATCATTTTTGGACACAAATTTTTTCATTTTTATCAAACAAGAAGCCATACACTGACAATCCTATTATAAATCTCTATTTATGATAAAAATGTACAATAAATATATAACTTTATAATACGTGTGCACCTTATAAATTGACCATTAGACCTGTAAAAACAGTTACACCCTCATTTTTACTGATAACTATGGAAAGGTGCAAAGATTTCCGATTCAAACGTTTGATGCAAAACTCTAATTACCAAAGAGTTTGAGCGGAACGCACTGCAAGCATTTAGCATGAAAGACATGATATGCATATGTGCCAACATAAATGATATGATAAATAGAGTGTTATTTTGATAGCAAAAATTCGGGAGTCCATACAAATATTTCATTGCCGATAAGAAGAATTTTTCTTTACCTACTTCTATATGAAGCCAAAAATCAAAACTAGGGTAGAAATTTTATGTGTGACCCAGATTAAAACCGCGCTGCTATACTTAAAATCATTATATTGAAATATTTTATTAGCCAAAAGAATTAAAGAAACAGTAAAGCATTATTATGGGAAAACATGGGAATACAGATCATTAAAAAGTTCCGTAAAAAGTAAAAAATCATAATTCATAAACAGTACAGCCTATTAAACCTAGCTCTATACTGATGGCAAACGTTTATCATTTTCAGTTCCAACAGTTTCAAAGGGTTAATGCTGAAATTATGACACAAAGCTGTTTGAGTGTAAGTGATTATAAAACAAATGAATAACTTACACTCCAACAAATTCTTAGAGCCAATTTTTCATTTTTCAACAAGCAACATCCATATGAGATGCAATTTGTTTATCTACTGAAGTATAAGACTTCACGTAAGCGCTGACTAGAAATTGACTTCAGGCAAGTTCTTATAATCACCAGCATAAAAATACAGTTAAGGAAGCTGCATTGAAGCTGCATTGAAGCATGATTTCATAATATCTTTCAATGCCTGTTTTTCTAGTTCATTTATTTTAATAAATAAAAAATAGAATTTAGTCAAACCCTTGAATTTCTTAATTGGACTTGCCCAGCTTTCGTTATTGGGATTGTCTACAATCAATTATTGGGAAATCAGATGAAAATTTCAAGTTTTCAGTATACAATGTCTGGTAAGACTACATGGCAGACTTCCCGAAATACGTCGGTACGACGGACATGTCCGATAAATTTTGATCAGGTCCGACGTTTTTTTATTCCGGATCGGTCCGAATGTCCGGCTTTTATCCAAGCCGCATGTATACAAAATGGCGTCGCTAAAGCTGACACACCTGGGAAAAAACGTCAGGAGCGTGCAGAACAGCAATAAAAGGATGAAAAGAATAGACCTGAGACAAAATTTAATGAAAAATGGAAGCAGGACCATGAATCTTTGGTGTATAACAGGGAGGAGATGTAAATGCACTGTACGGAATGTGCCGATTTGTATGGCGAAAAAATTAAAAACAAAAAGTGTCTTAGAAATACAAACACAAGTTTTTCTTTGATTTTGATCAATTTTATTTGGTCTGACAGATTTCGTTTCGGTCCGACAGATTTTCATGGTTTGTCAGACCGAATGTCTGACAGTTTTTTTTTACTTTCGGGAAGTCTGACATGGATGTGGAGGCTCTAAACTGGTAGCAAAGGCTCCATCACTTTCACAGGGCATTGGGCTAAAGTTCCATATATCCTTCAATACTACACACCTGGGATTTCAATTTGAACAGTAATGAAAATAATGGAAATATAATGAAAATTTCATTAATTAAAAGTACCCTGACAAAAGTAAAATAAAACTTTTTTGTGCCATATCAAATTTTGCTTCTTTTATTTATAAAAAAACATTAAACTTTCTTGCAAAAATCAAAATAAAATAATCAAAATATCTACTCAATATAGGCTATATAATCTATGTTATGTATGGTTAAATAACAAACCTTGCAAAAAAAAATTTCAAGTGTTTTTATCTTTTGAAATTTAGTGCAATACAAATACAGACAGGAGAGTAAGAATATTATACTGGTCTGTTTACGTAGACTTGTCAATTTCACGTCCCATTTACCTTGTATATTATATTAATGACAATTTCTTTTTTTTTTTATTTTTAAAAAAAAATTGTAGGCATAAATCTTGAAGTAATAAAACTTTCCGGATGATTTTTTTTTTTTTTTAATTGTTTGATCAGTTGAAAAAAGCTTTAATTTTATGAGTGAAATGTCTGCAGTTTACTTAAATGGTTATTTGTATTCAAAGTCACGTAAATATTATAAATATCCCTGCCGGAAAGAAAAAGATGCAGTTGTCACCTATACCTCCATCTGATATTGTCCAACATTTGACCTTGAAATGTGACCTTGAAATGTGACCTTGAGTTTGTGCTGACACAATTAAATTCTACACAAGGTCTTATCAAGGTGAACATTTGAGCCAAGTTTGAAGAAAATCCTTCAAAGGTTATAAGAATTATATAGCTGACATTATTGAGACATATGGATGGACCAAACAGGACAAATTGATTCCAGTACAGCCCTCTCCACATTCTGTATTTACTGTGTAATGCCAGCAGTAAAACACAGGCAAGGGTATAGACAACATGTCTGTGCAGCCTGACTGAACTTCTTCTTGTGCTTCAAAATCTCGAACATTTGATAACAGACATTTTCAAATTTCCAAAGTGTGACAAGTCCTTTAAAAAGTTTTTAGTGGGATGCAAATGAAGCATAAGGCAATTTTAACATGACTAAAAGTTGAACTCAGTCTGACTACATTTTGTAAAGCATCTTTTCTCTTATGGAGCTTTGGCTTATAAGCTATAATTAATGTTCTTCAATTTTTACAAAATTCCATGATCCAATGTATTAGGTAACTCCTGACCAAAATCAAATTAAATCTGCCATTGAGTTAAACGTAACCTTTTTGAACGGCATAATCAAAATCTTGATAAATTTAAGTCATCAATTGTGCAGTGCACTTGTTAATAATGCATCTAAATTTTAAAAGCCAGCGCAACGCATGTTTTCTTACGTGACAGTAACCAAGGTTCATTCATTAAAACACTCAACAAGACTTCATTCATATTATACTTTATCAACGAAATACCTTGCTTTCCAAATATCGCAATCCCTAAATCAAACGCTATAAAACAGGTTTTTAAACCAGTTATCAAAGGTTGAGCGATTTAAATCTTTATCTTTGCTATGTCTATGAGAAAAGTATATAAAACATGCTTAACTGGCGTTTTATCTAGCAACGAAGGAACGACTGTAGGTAAAATAGATTTTACCATAGATCATCAATCCTTATAGAAATCCTTCGAACAAAGAACTAGCCTGGGAAAATAATCGGGAAAATTGATATTTTTTCCTATTAATCATCACAAGTCTTATTAATAAGCTATAAAATATATTTTTTGAAAGAACACTAAACAATAAAGCTGTTGTTTTGTCACACGTCCCCATTTGTATGATATAGACAAGCTCTCTTACACAGCCAAATTCATTAAACATCGCCATTATTCTTAAAAAAAAACTTTTTGTTTCCTTTTTGGCTTAAGATGTTTTGTTTTTTGTGGGTTTTTTTTTTGGTATTAAAAAAACTGAAATGATAACTGTGCAAAAAACAAAAAGGTTTCATTTTTACTTTCACTTACTTTGATTACTTATTATTATATAAATACAACCTCTAAAAACTGCTTTCTCCAGGCATTACACTGATTCTTTGACGTCTGCCAGTGGCCTAGAGCATTGATTTTAACTGAATGTAAGCAAGTGGTCATAAACTTCTATTTTTAAGTACCAGTGACCTTGACCCAAGTGACCTGTTACTCCTTCCAAGGTGTAATACCTCCTACCAAATATGAAAGACGAAAGTGGAAAAATCAGATTTTTCAACCAATGACCTTGACCCAAGTGACCCCTAACTACCAAAGGTATGTATCTTCCAAATATGTAAAAACATGTCAATGACTGAAGGCCATAAGCAAAAGTGTAAAAATCTATTCTTAAGTATCATGTGACCCCAAATTCAACTCAGAGGTATTTATCTACCCAATATGAAAGGTATGGTCAAATACATGAAATTGCTAGGAAAACTGGTCAGACAAAAGTTACAAGCGATGGTAGATTAGAATATTTTCAAAGGATTTCTGATTTTACCCCGTTGTAAACTCACAGTTACCAATGTTAGCGTCAAGTAATTGTCAATAATGCTGAATGGAGACCACACCAAAAGGTGTACTGGCATATACAGACTCAAACTTTAAATTATTAGGTTTGCAGTTTTCTGTGGACAGGAAAGAACCATATTGTGAACCTTTATCATTGGCACGTAACCTCTGATTCCATGTGCTGGAAAAAGGCAAAAGAAAATGATCGGTAGGCTTTGTAAGGCTTTAATCTTATTTAATATACATGCACTTTTTTATCAGTTGACACAAAACAGAATGTTAAACCCTAGGGGAATGGGTAGTTCTGTACTTTAATCAAGTTAAAGCCAACACAATTTTTTAAAAAATATATATCCACCGTTTTCAAATACAACACATGCCCATGTGCTGAATACAATTCATAGTTATTTAAAATTTAACAAATTTTAGCTACTGGATTCATTAATCAAACAATCCTATCTAAAATCATGAAATAAAGAATGAGGACATTATGTAGAACCAGTAAATCTTTTTTTTATCGCAGCAGTGTGTGTATTATATATATATATATACATATATATATATTCACTCATATGTACCATATTATGCATTTCTATATGTAATACATTGAATTTCGTGTATTTGAATGAGAACATAGAGATTAAGTCAAAGCGGGGGTCACATGACCGATATGATCTATATAATGAGCTTTCATTCACAAAATCTTTACTTGCTATATCTTCCTTTTATCACAATTGATAACCCTCCAAAATGTTGATGTACTTTCACTTTCAAAAAAAAAAATCTGGCATGAATTCAAACGTCATGATTTACATTAAAGGTGTAAGGTGTATATTTGTACAAAGTTTAAAATACAACACCTTTTATTTTCCCATCTACTTTCTGTTGACTAAACAAGAATATTGGACATTTAAACCCCTAAATTTGGCAAGACATTTTAAAATGCAAAAAACATACACTGAAATTATTGGAAAATCTTCTATAAATCAATGAAAATTTAATTTTATATTGAAAACCAGTCAACCGAATTTAACTATCATAGACTGGTCTTTATACTAACTAAAGGTCAAGGACACAAAAAGGAGGTCAATTGGAAAAAATCAAACAAAGGGTCAACTGACATACATTATCAACCAAAGATCAAATTCAAGAATACTTTGGTCCATATTAACTGACTTCCAGTTAAAACCTCTGTCAAAGGTCTAGAGTCAGTGCAAAAGTCAAAGGTCAAGAGTCAGTGCAAAAGCTTACAGTCACCTTTGGTAAAACTGATGAAAGGTCAAGGACACAATACTTCACACAAATTAAATATATCCTGAAAAAATTAAACTGAGCTTATCAAATGTCAAGGACAACCTTTGATATTATTCGAAGGACCAATTTGCAGTTAACAAGGCTTAAAAATGACCTGCTCAAGTATCAAGGTCATGGTCATTGCATTTTAAATTGCCCAATGAATTAACCAAACCTGATTCAGGTGTATAAATGTCTGAAAATGATTGACTGCATCATCAGAAAAGGTTTTGAACAGCAAGAAAAATGGAAATGTTTCAGATAAGAATTTTGATTGCAGCCATTGCCCTTGCAAAACTTGCAACAAGCAATGGAAGAACTTATATGGCTGAAGGACAAAAGGTTTAAAGCAAAATGGAAATATGACTTTCAAGCTTTATTGATGAAGGAATAAGACCGAAGATGCCCACTGTGCAATGTTTAAGGTAAACTCAGAGAAGTACCTGAGTAGAACCACCAACCTTTCTCTAGCAGTGTTAGGATTGTTCTATTAATAAACCTATTATTACTGCCTCATAAGGTAAAGTCGATGTTTGCACAGACATAGATATATATATACATATATAAACATTCTCTATACCTTTAACACTTAAGATTATTTTTTTATAATGAACATTTCACAACACATGTGTGCGACTGGTTTTCTGGTGAATCGTGTGGGTGTCCCGAGCTTATCATATAGCGGTAAAGCAAAGACGACATCCCTGACAAAAAATATATATTTATCACGGAATATCAAATAATGTATATAGAAGCTAAATACGTACATTGAATAATGTAAATGGCATTCTATTGAATTCACTTTTAACGGAATTTATTAAAGCCAATTCAGCGTTTTGCAGATATCAGATCACAAGGTAGGTGATAATAAAACAAAATAATTGGCATACTTTTATCAAATTATGATCAAAGATTAGAAATCAAATATGTAAATATATTTGAGTGGAAGAAGAATTTGAATCGTTCTATTTTCATGAATTACGAAAACTGATGAATGGGTGTATTCAAAACTGGCGAGGTATTTAAAAATGGCGGCCATATAAATCAGCTGTTTACAAGTACTGTGGGGAGGGAAATTTCTTTAAATAGAATGCCAATTATGCCTCGTGCAATAAAATTTGATATAGAAACATTTGACATTTATTATGTGTCAATACTGACTAATTATGTTCTCCTTTTCGTATCAAAATCGGCAATATATTTCAACCCCCAGTTAACATGATTATTATAAGAAATCAAAGGGTCAAATGTTATCTATAAGAGACAGAGACATTATGTGATCAAAAATATAATTGTTATTTTAACCTTTAACCTGCTGTGTTTCTTAAATGGGCTTGTCCAGCTTACATTTTTGGAACTGTCCATTATCAGTTTTAGGAGATATCAAGATGAAAATTTAAAAGTTGGTCAACAGGGCCTGGTCAGAATGCCGGGTGTGAAGGCTGGCCTTGGCAACACAAAAAAATAATCATTTATTTAAATTCCAGCAGGGTATTAAAGGGTTTATAAACTTGAAATGTTTCATTATAATAATCACAATAGAAGATACATCTTGCATAAATTTGTTTTAAATACAGTTTTTAACATAAATTGTATTATTAAAACGAAGCGCATGGTGAATTATTCAATAATATTTCATCCTGTGTGATATACAGAACAATAAATTATTACTTTTTTTATATATAAAAAATCTTTTCTTTTAATCTTCACATACAATGATCTAATTAAGTACAAAAAATAACAATAGCTTTTAAATATGCATAAACTGTTTTTAAATTCATGATATTTTAACACCAACAACCTCATGGTGTTTGTGTGTTTTTTGGGTTTTTTTGCTTGACAACTAAAAAGTGGAAAAGAAACAAAGATAATAATACAAAAGGCATAATTATATAACAGACAAATTTCGCCCTGTCTTGTCACTATGACATCTCGGATGATTATTTTGACAAAATGCATTATAACTAGCAATAAAACAACAGAGCTCGACAGACTTTTATTGTTTAACTTTGTACGAACTTTCTTAAGTGTGTCATATATTGTTTAAAAAAAACAACAACAACAAGTTAGATAAACAATTAACCTTCAGCCTGTTAAAAATGCATCATCGAAATGTTGGCATTAAATCTTTAACAGTCACCCCCCCCCCCAACCCCCACAAAAAAGGGGAAAATGAAATTATTAGCCAAGTTGATGTTACGTTCTATCAGTCCTGACTTTCAGGTCAATTGGAGACAAAATAATGAGGAATATTTCCAACATTGAGTGAGGGGGCATGCTGGGATTTTTTTAATGTGACTATTAAAGAGTTTATCCTGAACTCAACAAATGCCTGTTCTTAGTAACCCCCTCAAATATTGTGGTATACAAACAAGCTTACCATCACAGCTTAACCATGAGCTACCTTTCACAAAGATACTTTGTGAGTTCCTGAGAAACTTCATTACAGACTGCCAGCACATGACATTTGCTTGATATACGGATATATCTCACAATAACTGACATTAACACATGACATTTACTTGATATACGGATATATCTTACAATAACTGACATTAATTAACACATGACATTTACTTGATATACGGATATATCTCACAATAACTGACATTAATTAACACATGACATTCACTACCATTAACAGACTACATGAGACAACAATGTACGTCTAACAATAACACATGGCATTGACTTAATTTACATAGGATACGGAGACAATGATCTACAATTACTTCCATCAATGACACAAAATCTATGACACCCTTATATGACATGATACAATTGTGACACAATAATACAAGGATGACTTAATGTGGACATATGACATTACGTATGTGACACCTATACAAGTATTATAAAATTTAATGTGGATATGGATAATAAATCAATACATCTGTTAACTGGAATTGACCATGCTGAATATTTTAATTGGACTTTTCCATCTTTCAATCCGCACATGACCATTCATCATTTTCACAGAAAATTCAAAATGTCAGTACTGACTGAAAAGTGAATATTATGTACAGATCATGATACACAGATGTACTGGCTAATCATGGTCTGCACTCAGGTCCTATTGCAGCCAGCAGGCTATTTAAGGCTGCGATCAGGCTACAGCTGAAGTACCCTTACTCTCGAGCGCATCAGTCTAATGTTCCACTACCATGCTTCACTTTAGTGTATTCTCATAACTACTAAAGGAGCATAATTAGTGGCCTACGGGAACCTAAACAATTTATTAAAAGATGAAAGATTGAAATATATAGCATTTCTTTTACAATTTGACACCGAAAATTTGAATTTGCACTTTTCTGCATTATGATAACTTTCACCAATGGAGTTTGATAACAAATGCAGCACAGGCAGCCCTGTTAACTTGATAGGCTATTAGCCTGGATAAATCTATGATAATATTCCATAGGCAAGGCATTAACTTTCAAAAGGTCAATCCATTTACTTGCTGAATTTCTAAGATGGACTTGTCCAGCCTCCTTTTTTGGAACTGTCCATTATCAATTATTGGGATATCAGGATGCAAATTTGAAATTGATCAGCCATTGGTATAGAGCCTGGTCAGACTGTATGGATGTTCAGACTGGCTTGGGTCTATACTGGTAACAAAGGCTAATCATTTTCAGGATGGCTAAACAAGCATTATATTGCAGTATAAAATATATGTCAGTGCTGCAGTAAAGATGTTTTTGTTACTAAGAATATGTTTATTTAATTCAAAAAGCATTAGTTTGTTAATTTATTG
Organism: Ruditapes philippinarum; assembly: GCF_026571515.1. NCBI lineage: Eukaryota > Metazoa > Mollusca > Bivalvia > Venerida > Veneridae > Ruditapes > Ruditapes philippinarum. The sequence continues at coordinate 112,102 of NW_026862339.1, read as the reverse complement.
TGAAATGGAAGAAAGTGAATTGTAATTAAAAGAAGGCTTTTTTGTTAATTTAAGAATTTCAAAAGCATATTATAATGGAGCCCTTACTAAGCAAGGTGCCTAATAAGACAATTCAAAGATATATTTTTCTGAAAAGAAAAATACATTGTACTATTTTTTCAATATAATTTAATTTAACCATACACCAAATATTAACATAAATTCAGCTAAAGCTAAATATACCATTATTCCTATTAAAGTAGAGGTATATTATACTTCAAGCAAATTCAAATGATAGAAAATCATAGAACTGAAGCGCCTTGATTCCTTTAAAGGTGAACTATCAAATTAAGTGTACTATATTCACTTTATTATCTTAAAGTAATAAAAAATATAGTCTAAGATTTCTATTAAAAAATCTATCATGTCTATCCCATTCAATTTCTACATTGCTGTAGCTATGCATTGTTCTGAAATACATGCATATATCCGAACGTAACTAAATCTAAAACAATACATATAATCATGATGCAGCTGTGTTGCATATTTCAGTGTAACTGTAACTACACGTGTAATTGTGAGGCACTCAGACGACACATTTCAATTGTTTTGTTGTTTCTTTACTTGTTAACAACACGTGTTATCAAGATGCACACAGACAATACACTTTATTTTTCTAACAACACGTCTTGAAGCACTCAGATGACACATTTCAACGTTTTTTTTAACTACACATGTACCTGTACTCATGATGCACTCAGTAAACACATTTAAATGTGTTTTTTTACCCCATGCGTTATCATGACACACTCAAATGATGTCTTTGAAAGTTATTTCTACATATTTTAGAATCATGGTGCGTAAGATTATATATGTATCAAGGCTTCATGTGTAGACATAAATGTGTAGACAAAGGTCTCAAGTGTCACAAATACACATATGTATTTATGTTTCATCATTGCATAATATATATCTTAGACTCGGTTAATAACAACATGTGTAATCATGATGCAGCAATTGTGTTGCATAAATCCCATGTCAAATCTATACGTGTATAATAAACCTCCTACCTAAAACTGCTATATCAGACAAAATATTAATAATGTATCATTTCACATTTCCAAAATTATCTGGAGATAATTTAAATTATCATCCTGACTTATTTGACATTGTGAAAGCAGGAACAAATCTTGGCAAAAGGTATTGATTTAATTTGACTAATAAATGACTTTTATATAATTTTTCCTAAGTACTCAAATCTCCAGATTCTTTTGAAAGGAAGTGTAAATGTTACACAAAATAAAATATTGAACATAAAAATGATATATAGAACAAATAAAGAGAAAGTATAGATATATCAGCGGTCTGAACAAAACAAATAGGGACTGGATTCAGGATTTACTTGTATTTTGTGGTTCAGAACTTATTTAGAGGTTAAGTTAACTCAATCTTTTAAATAGATTTTTTAATTATCTGTATTGAAACATCTGACTAATGTATTCCGAATAGATATACCAATTAAGCAACTGACATAACAATACTTTTATTTATTAAGTACAGAATGTTCAGCTTTAAGCATTTTTTGTGCTTTCATAACTGTTGCATGACTGTTCAGCTTTAAGCAATGAGTGTGGCACTATACCCATTGCTTGCTGCTTTGTCAAATAATATGATACTTTATACAAATAGCAAAAAGCCCATTTCCAAACTTCATCAGTACACCAGCATAATATTTATTTCGACCTTGGATACCCTTTCACCACTATAATTTTCATTAGGACTGACATTGCAACAATGGTTGAAAAGCCATTGGTCCAATCACCCCTTTGATTGAACCTTAAGCTTGCAAGTAATTCAAGTAAGTCCTGAACCCAGTAAAATAATAATATACAGAAGTAGAAATCATACCAGAAGATCCATTTTTCATATCTGTCAGAAATATAACATATTCATTAGTATCAACAATATCAATATTACTTTAAAGGAACTTGTTCTTAGTTTGTCTGATTTTTCTTTTTTCAACTTGATCAATTATTAATTGTAGCAAACAGTTAAACCATTACATAAAATTCAAAAAATACAAATACTCAGAATTTAAGCAGCAAAACAAAATCTTTTCCCCTCATTATGCTTCAAAAAGATTATGAGTGTCAAATAACCCTGCTCCCTGAATAAGTGAAACAATGTTCTTTAATATGATACCCTTAATTGATTCTTAATTGATTTGCTAAAATATCCATTTTATCATTGAGTCAATTTCACAGAAAAAAGAAAATTCAGTCAAGTGAACGAGTCCCTTCAAAATCAAACATAATTTTCATATTTGTTTACATATAAATAATAGTTAATATTCAAAACAATGAAATCAAGTAAATGGATTTATACATTTGTCAAATAAACGTGGAACATAAATATCACACATTTGTTGGCAAAACTGTTATATTTTTCATAAATCATTAATTTATTATTGAACAATTTAACATACTCTAAACTGCATTATAATAACATCAATAACACAACCATTCTATTACATTAAGGTGTCAAATCCATCATTATCCCATAATCATTTCATGGCATAAATGTATAAAATTAATTAATCATGGCATATTTGACCATTATTTTAATGGCACATTTTGTCATTTTATGCATCATAAAAAGCAAATAACTATCTGCTTTACAAAAGCCTACTTTAATATTCATGTTGTGAAAATTTTAAGTGTTTAATAATTAAAAAGCACTTAAAATTCTATATAAAATAATAAGATATGCCAACTAAAAATGACGAAATGGCATGCACCCTTTATAATTATCCTGTCCCTGTACACAATAACTTACATTCAAGCACATGTTGTGTGTGTTTAACCTTAACTTATCTTAATATCATTAAGGTGAAAAAAAGTTATATATAATTATTACCTCCCTTTAATGTTTCAAACTGTCAGTATAAATGCTTTTCTTATAAAACACTGTTTACTTTTCTTTTACAATCACTATAAATGAATTAGAATTTAGTACATATTTACCTGTTATTATAGTACTTATCACATTTTATTTAATATTAAATTGCATTATTTATATAATTATGTACTCAAGGAAGAGAAGATAGATTTTATATGTTTATTACCTCCCTTTAATGAGTGATCACAACCATTCTGGTACAACAAATAAAATCTCAATAATTATGAACATCTATTACTTAATAAATATAAAAAAATTAGTAACATTAAAAATAAAGAATATTTCTAATTTCTTTTTTGACAGGATTCACTATACTATAATGGCTACAGACCAAAACCAAAGATTTTTTTAATGTTTTTTGGCCTTAAAAGAAGGAACTTCAAATATTTTGTAATATCCTAACATTAACCTCAAATACATGCAAAACTTACTTAGGATTTATTCAAATATTTATTCATGATATATAAACATGTCCTTCAGAATATTTCAAGCCATTTAAATGACCTATATTTCACTCATACATTGTTCAGACCATTCAATTTGATAATAAAATTAGATTTTGGCGTGACTTTGAATCAATTCAAGACAAAAAATGTCATTATTAGTGATAATCATGATGAGTGTATCTATTCTTTGCAAAAAAAGGGAGTGGTACCATTTTAATACAATATTTTTTTCCTTACATAAAAAGCTGTAAGGCCTATGTAAAATTATAATTTCATCAAATTAAGGTGCACCATCCATAAATACCATTCATAAATTCTGTTGAATTTTCACAATCTTAATTTTATATTTTAAAAGTTATAAAGATAAGATTTTTTTAGCTGTTTCTTGTTATACTGAAGGCTTTATCATAACTGAATATCTTTTACTTTTTATTATATTTTTCATATAGTATATAATTATTATTCTTTATTTAACTAATTACATATATTCATATACACATGAAGTATATTTTTAAAGTATATTTTTTTTTTATTAGATAATTATATTCATGAAGTAATCAAATATTACCTTACTTTCACAAACTGGAAAACAAACTTAATTGAGCCGTGTCACGACAAAACCAACATAATGCGTTTGCGACCAGCATGGATCCAGACCAGCCTGCGCCTCCGCGCAGTCTGATCAGGATCCATACTGTTCGCTTACCAACTCTATTACAAGTAGAGAAACTGATAGCGAACAGCATGGATCCTGATCAGACTGCGCGGCAGCGCAGGCTGGTCTGGATCCATGCTGGTCGCAAACCCATTATGTTGGTTTTGTCGTGACGCGGCACATATGGTAACTATATATTAGATGATTAAAGAACTTAAACTCAAAAGGACATTGCCCCCTTTTTTCAAAAACATTGCCCTTGAGCTTGTCATATTAGATTATGATGAACAAATGGCCTTGAGATATTGCTGCTTTAAACCAAACAAAAGTTATGATGGTAACAAATGATCATACCGGACAGATAAGGCATTACAAGACAAACAGGGCTTTCTGAAAGTTTTCATAAAGTTTTCCATAGAGTTATGCAATGGAACAATGGTTTACATAATAAACATTACTTTTAAGTTTACATCTGATTTAAATGGACTTGTCCATCTCTCAATATGGACTAAACCATTAATCATTTTTTGGGGAAAATTTCAAAACATGAACTTTTCAAACGATGGAAATTGGATGTGCCAATTGATTTTAGTCTGAACTGGCCGCATGGGTAAATTCATTGGCCTCCAGTAGACTTACGGTTAAATTGGGATTATTTTCAACAGTTTGTTAATATGCCTCATTTTGATCAATAAACTCTTGTCATTGTATTGTTATATACTAGTATTTTCATTCACACCAGTGACATACATTCATACCAGACTACTCTCCCTTCAAAGACAGATAATCAAATAAATCACATCACCCAATTACCTCCCCTGTCTGACTCTCCTGTTCATTTAACATGCCCCACATTTATAATTTTACATAAATGTAAAAACTAAACCAGGCAATAATTTTTGGATGTTTACATGTATATCCTGCACGTATATATAATCATTTCAATGTTATCATTTTTAATACAGATAATGTTTATTTTATCAGTTCTTCTGAAATCAATCAGTTAACGGAACTTGACTAAATGTTTATTTTTACAGCAAAACTTGTCCGAACAGCCTCTAAATACGAAATTACATCCAGATACATTGTCACCCTCTAGCTGTCTTGAGAACGTACTGTGCCATTGTAGATTACGCTTATAACACTGTAAATATTACATTAAATCTGGCCGATAACGTTTCGTTTGATGTCTACATCTCTTCATTCCTGTTGAATGAGTGGACACTTCAGCCGTCCAAATATTACTGAAGAGCCGCAGAAACCATAATTCTCATAAACACGCGATTATTTGATAACCCTCGACACCCGGGTAGCCGTCCAGTATATATGGTATTTGTCAAGTGTGGGCCCATTAATTTATCTAACAATATAGGTAAATTAAAAAGTTTGTTCAATTCTTCTTCGCCTTTCCACACCTTATCTCGGTAAAATAAGTGACTTCGCAACTTTAGATCTGCTTGTGTATTAATATCCAACGAAAAGTTAACAAGTTATCAAATGCAATAAATCAATGTAGCCGGACAAGGAAAACTAAATTTTTTGAACATTTCTAAACCCAAAATTTGGGGGTGTTAAACATAACAATTATTTTAAACCAAATCGATTAAATGTATATATAAACAGTCAATAAGAAAATACCAGATCAAAAAAGTAAAGATTCCTTTTTAACACTCAATCTTTATCTTGAGGTCACCATTTTGATTTGATCAAACATAGCCAGAATGTTTATCTCTATAAAAATACAGATTATGTTCAACAATTAACCTTTAGACTGATGGTCGCAACAGATTCTACCCATGAGACCAGTGCTGACCACGATCAGCCAGCAAATTTGTACCGTCTGGTGTCTGCTCATGGTCTGCACTGTTTGCTATATTCAGTCAATAATAACTTAAAAACTTAAACCCCTAAAAAGTCCATTGAAAAATAACAACTTTTAAAAATATAATCTTTCATCACAAAAACATTACATTTTTTTTTATCATTATTTTCTTTGAGCCTACACTTGATAGAAGCTAAAAACCAAAGCTAAAATTTTTTGCAATAGTTTGTTACACAACAGTTCATTAAACAACCCTGAAAAAAAGGCAGGACGCAAAAATTAATGCAAAGGACTCTGCTGAGCTATTTCAGGAATGATTTGATGACTCACCGATATGTAAATGTAAGCACAAGTCATACAAACACTATCGTAGGTCACATTGCACTGATACTGTATTACATTTTGGGTGGTCAAATCTCCGTTTTATCAGTGGTCTTTACATATTCTCCATTTACTTAACCGATATGGACAAAAGTCTGTTAGGAATATTTGATGAGTCACCGATATGTAAATGTAAGAACAAGTCATACAAACACTATCGTAGGTCACATTGCACTGATACTGTATTACATTTTGGGTGGTCAAATCTCCGTTTTATCAGTGGTCTTTACATATTCTCCATTTACTTAACCGATATGGACAAAAGTCTGTTATTTGGCAAATGATATTCAAGTGCTTTTGATTTCATATTGATTGAGGTCCATCAATAGGTTTCAAGTAGATAAAATTGCATTGGCGAGAATAACGAGTTTCAGTCAGTAAAATTTAATCATTTGTATCAACAAGGCGTTGATATAAGTAAATCAATTAGACGGGCAATACGTCAATAGTTTTGTGATATTTACATAGAGTGACCACATCAAAAAGTGGCGCATGTTTAGATCGCCATAATAGAAGCTCTATAAATGTGTTCAAGTTGTATACAGATAGTTCCAACTGTACCCGTATCGTGAGACGTAACAATTTAACAATGGTACTGGAATTTCACGAATGTGACCGTTTCTTTTACATTATTCTAAGACATGTCAAATTCCATCTAATTTTTATTTTACTTACATACAGATTTGGGAAGTGGAGTCATGTAATTTTGTCTTTTTAAGAACACATCTTGCCTTTAATAAATGCATCACATTCACATGACCTTTGTTACTTTGGTAGGAGGAATCGGGAATGCCAAGCACCAGACATATGTACATTATAGAAACATAAATTATACTGAATTGCTGGCCATCAACCTAGATCTACTGTATGATATTCCATTCCGAAAATGGAAACTGTTCAAGTCCATTAAAGAAATTTAGCATGTTATTTAGGGTTAAACTAAAATGTTAGGTGACTTAATTTACTCTACACTTGTAGCTTAGCATACTCTACACTTGTCACTAGCATTTAAAGCATTATTTAATGTTAAAACTGATGACCAAGCAACTTTAAGCTACAGTATGTCAATGATAAACAGTACAATATTTGCACACTGTAAATCCTGTTAGCGCACCTTTTTAATGGACAAAGAGCATTTATTTATTAATTTGTGTGATAGATATCTATGTGTGTGGGTTTATGTACCTTATGTATACTTCCTTTTAACTCTTATTCTTCAGTGAATATTTTAAATTGACTTGTTCAGATTCCAATTTTGGAAATGTTTATACAATTAAATTAAGGGACTTCTCAATGAAAATTTGAGGCTGGTGCCTCAGTAAGTAAACAGCAGAGGCTTTGATCCTTTACCTGCTGATGGCAAATGATTCTACTACAGCAGCACTCTGATCTGTATGTAAGGTCTGAATCCTTGTCTGCAATGTTCACTGTTATATATTTAGCATGATAATTATTAAACAATTACTACAAGCTCTACAAAATAATGAAATTCCCTTACGGTTTCATTATCATCATGAATGATCATGTCTCTGACTGGAGAAAAATTGTCCTATATTTCTTACTTTCCCTAAAAAAAATATTACAATACACTTGACAATTCAAAGACTGATAGTATTAAAATTTCATTGATAAATTTTCCACCCTTCCCAATTCTGTCATAAATCAGGTCACTGGAATGAACAGTCCATTCCAAAATTCTTTCAAATGCTGTTGTTTAGAATTCCAGTAAATTTCTATTGTCATGTATTACTGTTACTTTGTTTGTGATAAAGAGTGTAACTGTTAGCGCACCTTTTTAGGTTTTTTTAATTTGTGTGACTATGTGTGTGGGTTTATGTACCTATACTTCCTTTTAACTCCTATTCTGTAGTGAATATTTTAAGTTGACTTGTTCTGATTCCAATTTCGGAACTGTTTATACAATTAAATTAAGGGACGTCTAGATACGTAAGCAGTAGAGGCTTTGACCCCTTACCTGCCGATGGCAACTGGTTCAACTACTGTGACAGTGCAAATCAAGATCTCACAGCACTGATCTGTATGTAAGGTCTGATTATCCTTGTCTGCAATGTTCACTGTTATATATTTAGCATGATAATTATTAAACAATTACTACAAGCTCTACAAAATAATAATGAAATTCCCTTACGGTTTCATTATCATCATGAATGATCATGTCTCTGACTGGAGAAAAATTGTGCTATATTTCTTACTTTCCCTAAAAAAAATATTACAATACACTTGACAATTCAAAGACTGATAGTATTAAAATTTCATTGATAAATTTTCCACCCTTCCCAATTCTGTCATAAATCAGGTCACTGGAATGAATACTCCATTCCAAAATTCTTTCAAATGCTGTTGCTAAAATTCCAGTTAATTTCTATTGGCATGTATTACTGTTACTTTGTTTGTTAAAGAGTCGTCACTTAGGTTTTTTGACATGACGAGACTGGAAATATTTTTCCAAGATTTGTGCAGCATTTGACGTGTGTGCAAATTTTCAGATCATTTCCTCATCCTGTTTTTGTTGGGTTTTTTTCCGGAATAATTAATAACTATTTTTATTGTGCAAAATGACCAAAAAATCAAATGCTTTTCACTCAAAACTGGTAAGAATCATACAAAAAATTAGTATTAGTTATGACTTTATAGATATTTCTCTATTATCCTTTGCAGAATTTTCCATTTTAAGTGCTATACCAGGTACTTGATATATTGTATGTCTATTTCATGAGTGAAGTTCCTAAAGGATTCCATTGGCCTGCCACCTGCTACCTTTGCAGTTATTGTAATACTATGTTTAAACATACACTAAGCCATGTGTGAACCATGTGACCTACTTTTGGAATAACCATTCTGGCATCAAAATTCACTCTTTTACGCATGTTTGCAATGTCTAATCTTCACGATATAGAACCTACAAATTGCCTTTAAAGCAAATTCTTGTTTTCAATGCAATTATAATAAATATTACATTAATCTTCATACATTTTGTGCTTCTGTGCAGGTGCTTGTATCATTTCTAGATGACAAACCCATCTGTCTTGAGCAATTTCAATACATAAAATGATAGCCAAAAAATATCCCATCCCCCCCACCTCCAAAAAAAATCATTGGTAGCTTTTAGTCAATTATTTTTAATGGGTACTAATTAGTCTTCCTATAGTCTTTCGTCTGCACATTATCGAAGACCAACTTCATGAAGGGCAGTTTTTTCAAGGTCCATTAAGGAATAAAGCCGCGTAAGAGCAATGCAACATCACACGATCATATCCGATCAGTTTTCTGTATATGTTTGTCATTTTCGTAGGCGTAATACCAGACTTGATTCTCACTTGGGACGGCAAATCTATTCATGAATCAAAACTCTTAATATTCGCCATTCCCTTCATACAAAAACACAATCTGTAAAGTTGATATTATCCCATATTTCATGGAAAAATGTCACAAGACTTTGGCAATCCCCTCTTTCTCCATTATCCCATTGATGACAAATTTGCATGAGAAATAAAAAAACTTGTCGAGAAAGTCCTATTTAAAGACATACAGCATCGAGACTCTATTACAGTCATTAACAAACTGGCCTCCAGCTTCAACTTTATTTTACTGTTTCTCCGAAAATTGTGAGTAACATCATTTACTGGATTTTTAGGTTTTAATGGAAACAATTATTTGCCGGCAGGAAACTACGGGTAAGAACGTTTTGCTATTGTCTCTATTTTCAGGTCATTAGTGTTTTAAATTATTATTTGTCCAATAGGATTCCAGTAATGCAAATGGCTGCGCCGCACCTGACCAATTTAATTTTGTAAATATGTACTAATAACTTTAACCTGTACTAAAACCTGACTTATTCAGCATTTTTTTTTTAAGTCATTGATTAAATATTACATGTTTTACTAGTATTTAGTTAATAAATTTTCAGAACATATTCAATACTTTGTATCAAAATCACTTGCGCTGTAAGTTGGTGGGGTTTCAAATATGATAAACAAGCCCGCTCAGACCAGGATGTTGTATACACACATCATGGAAGTATGACTGGTTATGTATATAGTGTTTTCAGTTTTTACCTGTCCGTACATGAAACAATCTAATTGGGAGATCATACATTCAAAGTACTTTTGCAATGGTCTAATCTATAGTCTATTTTTCTATTTTCTTTTTATTTCTGCGATTTGAACTTTTGCATGTCAAAATTTATTGCCCTGTAATTACTGGGGACTTTAACTTTGGTGTGAAATGGACAATAGATAAATCAAGACGAATAAAATTTCCGACATCAAAGCGTTTCATAAGTGCTTTATAAGTATGTGAAAAGGGCCCTTGATTATGCCCACTCTCTTCTATCTATGGTCATTATTCATTTTCAATGCTCTTTAAATCGTTGCCCTAGATATAAACAAACCTCAACATTTATTGGCAGGATGAGTTAAGAGTCATCTATATCACCAAGTTGTAAACTTCTGTTGGTCATCTTTCAATACATTGATCACATTATTCAATATAAAGTGTTTGTACATTGAGAGGTCAAACTTATAAGTAAGCAAATGTTTTAGTTTTCCGCATATTCCAAAACATGTCCAAAACAAGGCCGGTCAAAATGCACTGCCATAATGACATAAAACCAGCCAGGGTGACCAGAGGTCAGTTTATCCTAACCTAGTCATTAAAACAGCTGACCGTTGATACAATGTAGTACAACTGACCAGTTAGATAATAGTATCAAAGACAACGACCCTTCGCTATTTAAGATTACAAGGGAGTTAAGCCTTAAGCTTATTATAGATATACCAGATATGACTGATATACTATATGATTACATGTAATAGAACTTCTCCAGCAGGCATTGTTGAGTGATTAAGCCAACAGATTACTCCCACAAACATCATTGTTAAACTTAGATAATCCAGAAATTGGCTTGACCATAAATGGTTTAACATCTTTACTCTTCTAGGCCATTATTGATCCAATTAAAATTCTAATGTCAAGAGCTGGGAAATTCTTTTCCAGTGGTTTGTTTGTTTGGGCTATTTTTTGCATCATTTCTATTTTTTCATGAACTTTTTACCATTGATATAGGGATTTTGATAGATTTCATGAAGATGGACTTTGACAAAAGCCCTTAAAATAACTTTATGGCCCTTAAAAATAAAATGCTTTTGCGTCAGCAGATAAAATACCTGACATATCTTAAACATCTTGTACTCAAGTGATTATCAAAGAGTTTCAAATGTTATTCAACACTAATGTATAGATTATTCAGATTTTCTTTTTTCTTAAATTCATTTTTTCCTGATTTCTCGTAATTACGTATTGATCATGCATAAACCTGTAATTTTACCTAAGGGATGACTGTTACATTAGTTCATATCAAAAATCATAAACGAATCTAAGAGGTACAATATATGTATGCAAAAAATTAAAATAAAAGGTATTTTATTTGTATATTGTTTTACATTATTATTAGTATATGTAGTTTTTAAAAACACAATTTTATTAATTACACTACAATAAGTTGTTTGATATTGGCGGTCCCTTGAATATGAAGAGTTTATAACACGACAGGGCTGGAAGGTGAAAATCGGCCCGAAAATGAATAATGCCCCCCTATCCCCCCACCCCCACCCCTAGGGCTAAGGAGATTTGAAGTATGTGGATCTGGGATGCATTTGTTCAATATTCAGGGCTGATGAGTGCACAGTTCTATCTGAAACAAAATACGAGGGACCCCCACCTAAGGTCTCCCTCTATTATAAATAAACTTGAAAAATGCACAAAAATACCTTTAATGTCTGTGTGACAACCATTATAAAAATACAACAATATTTAAATAAATTCTTTTTACATCAGAGATATGGCAGGGCATTTATTTAATGCTGAATATTCTATTTTGATGAAATTAATGTCAATCTGACAATATAGCATTCTTACACTTTACACCATATTTTCATAAGTCATTTTGAATATTTGATTAGAAAATAATTGAACTTTTGAGCCATTCTAGCATTCGAACAATGTTAAGAGTGCGTCTGACTGTTTTATTTTTGGTTATCGTCCAAAATTATTTGAATATTCGTACTACAATGTTACGTTTCTCTCCTGCCGCCATTTAACAAAAATTTATTACCAAATGAGTGCGCACTATATACCTGAGGACATTATACTTTATATCATAGATGTGCCAATGCAATAGCTTCGCTGAACAAAAGGACGTTGAAAACTTTAAAAGCTTTTAAAATACCTGTCTGAAATATGAACACCTTTTAATGACTCTATTTATACTTAATTCAAATAAATTAATTTGATTTACAGGTATCTGAAAAAAATATGATTCAAAATTAAATTTAAGTATTTCTTGGCGATTTAACTACGTAACGTGCACAATATATCTATATCCAATGTTTCAAGAGGTTCAAGTAACCTGTCTTTTTCAAAGAATTGCATTTTAATTGTTTACAAATGAAACTATTGTTTATTAAATCATCATAATTAATTATAATTATTTACTGTTGTTTCCATATAATAATTGCTGCCTTTTACATAAAATCTGAATGTATCACTATAGATTTTAAATATCATCTTTTATTTGGGCTCAAACTCTGGACGTCTTGACAAGATAGCTATAAACTGGCCTTTACACCTTACACGGTCACACAAAGCAACAATGACCATTACCATAATCATATTTATCAAACACCCGTGCCGATTTTGCAACTCCATGAAAATGGTATTACATGGCCGTGCATGTATTTTGACGTGACGTCATTTGTTTTATACAAACATAGTGTAAAGACACAGTAAATGTTAGCATTTCACTAAAGGTTCGTCAATGAAAAATGATTCTTTTTCAATTTAAACATTCTTTATATTGGATATGTGATAAATAGAATATTATATTCGTGTAAGTTCAATACTGAATTTATTGAAATCGTTGAATAAAACAATATTATGCTCGCCAGACGCTGAGAGTAGACTTTATTCAATAAGTTCAATAAATTCAGTATTGAACTTACACTCATTCAATATCCTCTATTTTCTTTATGCAATTCACTTCCCGAATTTTCCATTTTAACAAACTTAGCAGTTTTTTTGTCAAGGGTGTTTAAAACTGTATATACGACAGCTCATATATTTAATAAACTGTTTTACTTATCTTTACCTACCCACTTTTTATATCGTTTTCAAAGAAATGCAAACATAAATGGGACAATCCTCTTATTATATTTAACACAAACTGCCATATAGAACAGTAAATCTTCTAACTTTACTAAAGACTTTATAAAGACATAAATGTCACTGGAAGCCTGATTTAGGAGCCAACTATTGAATTGAATTTCATTTATATTTCTGTTAGTATTTACAGTTTCTATCTAATTAATTATAACAATTTCAAGGTCAAATTGTGGTTTCTATTCTTCATACAGCATGCAACTTTGCATGAAATATGAAATAGCTTCACACTCAATGCTTTCTATAATGAATACCGGCCCTGCACCCATCTAGATGCATTTCAAAAATGCAGTGTAAGCAAAAATAAACAAACCACAAAAAACTGTCAAAGTTAAAGGACTGAATTTAAAAATATAATTCATATATTAGTAGCAGCCAGTAACTGTAGCTGTAAGCCTCTGACGTTGACATAACGGACATTGAAAATGTAGCTCAATAACCAGATGTTTTTAAGTATACCTAAGCCTTTTTTGCTATACCTGATGACAAGCTAGGCTCTACTAAGCCATGATTGCAAGGATTTTTAGTGTTGACTTTCTTCTTCATGTAACTCAGGGTCGTGACATAAATAACGGTAGTCCAGTTTTCATAACAAGACTGAGTTACTTTGCAACAAGTGCTTTCTCTCCAATAAGAGTAGCCAATGATCTTTTCTGATCATTTTTTTGTGAAATGTAACAAAATAATGTGGCCAGGTACCAAGCTGTATCCTCTTGACATGGACATCCTTTCTCTCTACAGAAAAATGACGCTGAGACCTGGCTCTCTATACTGTTTTAAATAATATTAAGAATCTTGGTAACTGCCCTTTAAAGACTTTTCCGACCTCGACAGCCAGTTCTTACTTCTATACTGTAAATAGACAATGACAATGGTACCTCTCTAAAGCTGAAAAGATGACCCTAATAGCAGGTTCAGTACTGTATTAGAGCAATAATCATTGTATTGCAGGCTTTTCTCTCTTTTCAGATTGCAAAATAACCTTAGTATCCCAGCTTGTTCTACACAAAAATAAGCTTCATTATGTTTGCACATAAAGCATTTTGCATTGAGGAAGTTTTTTAACATAAGTTTTATTGCATTTTCCATTATCTTTCAAAACATTTTTGAATAGTGTTATCATAGACTGAAATATTCTATCTCAATATTTATCATATTAATAATCAATATATTGACTGAAGAAAAAAAAAAACCCCCCCCCCCCCCCGTCTAAATCACTTAAATAGATTTTATACTTTCTTTAAGCTAGGAACCAGAGAGTTGAAAGCACACCATAGATTGATATGTACAGATAATCATGTCATTTGTTTAAACAAAATTTTTTTGACGTAGGTTCAAATAAATTATCTACAGTGACAGTGTTGTTTTTTTTTCCATTGAAGATGTTTATTATAATATCATGGGCACAGTTTTTTTTCACCAGCTCTAAGAAAAAGTCCTTATTTATGACTACTTCAATGACTATTGTTTGTGCAAAATAAATTCAGTTGTTATATGGCCATCATCTATGTTTTAACCAAGGATCTCTTCAGCCGTAGGCCAGCATTTTGTCTTATATCTACAGTTGTAGACCATCTTCTCTGCTTTATACCCATAAATCTACTGTTGTAATTGCCATATCATTCTTTAATATTTTAACCAGATATCTACAGTTGTAAGCCTTAGTTTCTGGGATTTTTTCACGCTGGATCTCAAGTTCATGTTTGCTTCTGTCAAAGATCTTCTGTCATAGGCCATCATTTTTTGTAAACAGTAGGTCAGTTTAGTTTGTATCAGTGTGTATATGAAGGTCACCATGATACTAGCTTTACACACTATCTTTACACCAAGGTGTTGGCAGGTTCATCAATAAGTCCTTATTCTATCTTAACACCTTAGATAGGCAGTGTTGAGGCCAGGCAAAATGAATTCATTGTTTATGTACCTCATGATTACTTTCGGTCATAAAATATTTGGTTTGGATTTAGGTCAACCTAAACCAGATCCTACTCCACAAAAGGGCAATAAATCACTGTACAACTTCCAATAGACACAGCTAGTGTTCCAGTAAGCACTGCTAATGATCCAGTAGGCACTGCATGTGTTCCAGTAGGCACAGCTAGTGTTCCAGTAGGCACTGCTAATGTTCACGAAGGCACTGCATGTGATCCAGTAGGCACTGCATGTGTTTCAGTAGGCACTGCTAGTGTTCCAGTAGGCACTGCTGGTGTTCCAGTAAGCACCACTTGTGTTCCTGTAGGCACTGCTAGTGTTCCAGTAGGCACAGCTTGTGTTCCAGTAGACACTGCTAGTGTTCCAGTAGGTACTGCTAGTGTTCCAGTAGGCACAGCTTATGTTCCAGTAGGCACAGCTTGTGTTCCAGTAGACACTGCTAGTGTTCCAGTAGGCACAGCTTGTGTTCCAGTAGGCACTGCTAGAAACGTGTGTTCCAGTATGATAGTTAACTTTTACACCTACAACTATAACTACATAAGGATATTTAAATGCAAATTTATAGCTGTATTATTTTCATATCTATGCAGTGGAGATCAGACACAGGTTAAAGTAATTCAATATTTGCAATATTATCACACATATTGAACTTCTATAATTGTAGATTTTTTTTTCTTTATTGTGTAAATACAGTCTGATTTCTATATATTAGATCAGTTGAGATCTACATTCCATCATAAACTTAAACATAATTTTACATAATATACCGGTACATGTATATGTTAATGCCTTGATTATTGGCAATGCAATGCAAGTTAAAATGATACAGCATACATTTTCAGGAAGCATTGTTTTAATGATATAGTTTGCCAATTTAAAAAATGTATGTTGGCAATTTCATAAATCTTGCAGATTTTAATTTTAAAATAATTCAAAAGTTCATTATCAGGTTGTAAGTTCATAATATAATACTTTAATATGTGTCTTACAACTGTTTCAGTTAATTACGTTAATTAATTACTAATTTATGTTAATTAATTACTAATTTATGTAAATTATTTACAATATGCATATGTCAAATACTTTCAAGTATAACTTCGCTAGTATGCATAAGTCAAACCATATTATGTCTATTTTGAGCATCAGGGTTTATGTCTATTTTTAGCATCAGGAAAGAAGATGTTACATTAAATGGCTGCATGTGCAGTACATTTTTCTCCCATTCTTCTATAATTACGTCCTAGAACAATTATCAGTCACACAAATATCAATTTATACTTGTATTAAAAGTAAACATGACTGTATATATTATATAACGACTTAGTTACTTAAAACCAAAAAAGGCAAAAAGCAAAGAATTTTTGCAAATATGGAAATACCGGTATGTAGTTTCAATGCATTTCTACAACCAAAAAAAAACTCTATTAAAATTTAAAAATCTATTAACTCTAAACAAATTTTTGACATTAAAAATTATAACTAATTTTGACTGCTGTGTATACACCTTTTGTTTCATCACTTAAATGCTTGTAAAGGTATTATTTAATGACCCTCCCCCCCCCCCCCTTCGAGCACCAAATGGGTATCAAACTTGAGAACTGAAAATCCCCCAAAAAATTTAGCAGGTAACAATTTGTATTTATTCTTTACCTTCTTTCATCCCTGTAACTGTTCTGTTACAACTTGATATTGAAATTTGAGCAAAATAGATCTTATTTATTTTCAGAAAAAAAATGCAATGCTGTACCTTCATTTGATGTTATTTTTACATTTCTCTATTTTTTTCCTTATTTGGGATTCCTTCTATGACAACATTACGCTTATCAGGAAGATAGTCTGTCGAAAGGTGGGATAGGCAAATAATTTACTTATATCACGATCAAAGCCAGTTTAATTTGTGAGAAAACGTTCAAGGTCTTTGCTGTGTTCTTAAAATTGGTACAATACAATCGGGATTTTTTTTTTAC
Organism: Ruditapes philippinarum; assembly: GCF_026571515.1. NCBI lineage: Eukaryota > Metazoa > Mollusca > Bivalvia > Venerida > Veneridae > Ruditapes > Ruditapes philippinarum. The sequence goes on along the minus strand of NW_026862339.1, from coordinate 94,726 downwards.
TTGAATGTAATAATAACGGATGACGTTTGAAATAGAGACAAAAAATTAGTGAAATATTTAGCATACCAGAATAACTACGTGTGTTTGTGAATATATTTAATAAATGTAAGTATTTTCTTACATTAATAATGACATATTTGCGAACTTATTTGCAATTATTCCTTCATTCAGTGTATATCTGATAATCTATTCATATAACATGATAATATACGAATGTTGGAATTTATAGGTATTGTATGATTTAAGGGAATATATTTTTATGTCATAAGGATTTAAAATGATAAAACTGGTTCTGATTCTCTAGCACATCTGTGGATCGATCAATGAATCCAGCATAAAGTTTTTACAAAGTCTTCAAATTACGATTCAAACGACTAGTTTTTAGGGGTTTTTTTGTTGGAATTTTGTGGGGTTTTTTTTCCAAAGAAGCTAATTAAAATACATATTATAAACCTGTAAAATTAGAGTTTTGCAGTCCAAAAATATTCTTAAAGGTTTTGTTTTTGTACCATTTTCAATAAATTGTGACCATTGCAAGGTTTGCATGACCCCGACTTTATTAAATAATTATAAACAATAAGGTACAGAGGAAAATAAGATCATAATTTGTAATTATACATTGTAAAATATTTCAACTTTGCGTGATTTTTTATTTTTGCATTAACCTTTGACCTGCTTTAAACTGAAGTGTCTTTGTCACCAGTATAGAGCCAGGTCAGCCGGCTTATCAGTACAGTCTGATCAGACTCTATACTGTTAACTTATATAGTTGTTCCAAATTCAAAACTATAGTACACTAATTCAGCAGCATGCATTTCATTTATTTGGGTCATTTAAAACCTTGTATACCATATATAGATACTATATATTATATAAGATCAGATATGCAGAATGGGGGTTACAAGTGTGAACCCATGATATGGTTCATATAAATCAACTTCCTGAATTAACATTTTTCCTTGGGAAGTTGATTCGGTACATTTTTATTACCTATTGTGTACAGATGAATCTTCATCATAGTGTACTATTACATTCAAATTTCCTATTAATCCAACTAAGTTTATGTTTACATAAAGTCACTCCTTATACAAAGTATGTAATATTGTATTTTCTTAAAAAAGAAACAGTTCAAATATTTTACACTGTAAGTTTAAATGTCCAAAGAATTCCCCCTGTTGATTTAGCTAATCCCATTCTTTTTTCTTGGCAATATGATGCATAATAACAAATTTAGAGGAAAAATATTGTAAGTTCTCATTATTCAGCAGTATTTAGGGAAAAATATAAATTTATTGACTCTTAGGTCCTATAAGCAGGAAAAAGCCTTTGTTTGAGCTGACATTCATAAATATTATACTATTATAATGGAACTGTGGGTGGGGTACAATTTAAATAACCACCGAGTTTGAAGTCAATGAAAAATACCGTGATGAGGAGACTGTTCTTTTAAAATTCACCAGACAGGTGAAAATGATTATCACTGGCCTGATGCCAATGTCCTTTTATAAGTCACAACTTTATGTGGCTACACCTCTGTGAAATATATTCAAATATTAAACACTTCAAAGACATTGGGCATTCTACGCGATCTAGATTATTTCCCTCGTCTAATACTTGTTTAGATTTATAATAACACTGGTTAATCCTAATTTCAAGAAGGAATGTCGATGATTTTCTCCTTTACAGTTTCGCAAATATGGAGTTAGATTTTTGTATGTAAAACGGTGACCTCAAAATCCCTCAGACTTTACCTATCATGTTTGAAACTTCAGTTCTGAAGATGAAAAATTGCCGATCATTCAGTTTTCGAATAAATTAATTTAGGCAAAGTGATAAGACTTAGGAAAGTGAATAAAATGATTCATCTCACAAAGATTAACTGACATTGAACCCCTAAAAAAATGCAAATTCCAGACCATAGGAGAGTCATTGGTATTTATAAAAACATAATATTAGAAAAAATTAATAATACAATTTATAACCCATACAAAAACCTTGTTCCATTCTTGTTTAATTTTGATAAGGTAACTCCATTATAAAATATGCCAAATTAAAAATAGTGAATCATCCAAAACTAGTTTCTTTATATCATACAGTATTAAATCATGTCAAATTTATACAAAGAGATACTCAAATGTCCAATCTACCATTACAGAAACTTGTATTTTTAAGTTAATTTTCTAATGATATACTGTGCCAAGACATCTTTAAACAATATGAAATTGCATAGGCAGCTATGAAAAAAAAATCTGTTTCTATTTTAATTGCTTTTTTCTCCATATCTAAAAACAGTGTAAAACTTAATTGCAACCTTAAAATAACATTTTTTAACCTGTTCACGTGAAGGCAATTTCAATCATATCCCTTAGTAAAATTAACACTTTCAAGCCTGCTGGTGGCAACAGATTCTAATCATGCTACCATAGTACCGGTGCAGTCCAAGATCAGCGGGCACATCTGTGCTGGCCTGGTTCTTTACTATTGACCTATGTAAGTCATTATCACTGCTAGCATGCCAAGGGCTATAACTCATTATGCAAAGGGCTGTAACGCATTATGCCTGAAATAATGCTTGAGGGGCATCTGAGGTTTTCCACCAGCAGTAAAGCTGAAAGTTGCAATATGACCTTTGAAAGTGTGACTTATAAAACCCAACAAACAAAACAAGAAGTGTAAAGCTTCATTTAGAATGTAATGGTTGGCTTCTCTGCAACCTGTAGCTATGCCAGAATAAATTTGTTTAATTAATCTATTCATTTATTCTGATAAACAAAGTAATTACATTCTTTTAATCAAGGTAATTGCTTGAAATGAAAAACAATAGGAGCACAATTTTGAAAATCAAATTAATCAAGCGAAATACAGTGTAAATAGTATAAAACAAGGCAATAAGACAATAAGAGAAACTGAGAATGGACAGACGCACTATCCAGATGCACAACTTGCATATATATATACTAATCAAAGATTTAGCGGACAGAGGGGGTAAAAAAGTGCTGATTAGACTGATTATCCATTATCAACATGTATATAGAATCTCGACCCACTCTCTCTCTTTGGCTCTTATTTCCAACAGCTACACTCCCATACCATCACGCGGATTACATAACAAAATGACATGTATGATCAAAATATGCATATTTGTTCGGCATATGACATTAGTCTATTTATAAACAACATCAAATAGATAGTGAAAACAATTCTGGAGAAAATCTGCAGGTATCCCACATATACTAAAACAAATATTCCATTAATACCTTGATAAGCCATAGTAGTGCTGAGTGATTCCAATTAGTATGAATTATAGTACTATCAAACCAGGGCTAAGAAACAAATCTTTATGATCAAATAGTATTATTAAAGGCCCATTATGCCCAGAATTGCTTTTATTTTTTTGATTTCCAGAAAGCCCCTCATTGTTGGTGTACTATTACAGTTTTCGAAAAGTTACTCACTACATCCTTTTTTCTGTTGCTTTTTGGTAAATAGTATGTAAATAATAGTGATGTTATGTTATGGTTTAATATTTTGCATAGAATAAACAATAAACTAAAAGATTTGGAGGGGAGAACAACTAATAGAACACATAGAAGTCAAAATATTACTTTGTTTTACATTTTGCTACTTTTAATAGACATGATTTGAATGGAAATATTTTTTCAAGATATTTACACCATTATCTTTTAGCTATTATTTCTCTATAATGCTTAAAGTCTTGTAGTTCTTAGCATAATAATCAATATAATCTTACAATATGTAATATCTCCAGTTTTGTGGTTATTTTTACTGCTTGTTTTCATTGCACTGTCTTAAAACAACAAACCAATTACACTGATTTCCCCCTTCTGGCGAAATACATAAAACAATGAACAAAATATAAAAACCGACATTTGTTGGGAGGCAAAAAACCTCGATACAACTTCAGACTGATCTATTTTGAAGATAATTTCACTTTTTATATCCCATTCCCTTAGCATGTTATTTTTTATCTTTTTTTTCTTCTTTTTTTAGCAAATCACCAGCAATTAAATGCCGTACCAATACCATTATCAAAATTATAAGATGATATTTTGCATTTCAGAGCTGCAACAATATGCTTTACATAAAATTACTAAATTTACAATTAAAACTGTAATTCAGATAATATACTTCATATAGAATTGACTTCTTTATATTATAACACAAATCATAATAAATATGGTAACTTCAAAGTTATTTGTAATTTTATTTACGCTCTGTTATTTTTAATGTACTTGATTTATTTTCAATTAAAAGCTATGATTTTTTTCATAAAATAAATAATTAAAAGCTTAATGTAAATCTAAATATATACATAATACACAATACTTAACATAAAATGACTTATTTATTATGAATTAAAAGCTCAAATTTTATATTAATAATGCATTCAACATAATATTATATATTTACAGAACATTAATGCGACTGAAAACTTTGCTTTAGACTTTGACTGAAAATTTTGTACATGTTCACGATGAAATGTTCGTATTCCAATCTAGACAAGTGGATGTTGCTATATCAAGTCGTGTATAAAATGTCACGCAGATGGAGTGATTCAGTACACGACTTGTTATAATCCTAAATCTAGTTCATTAAACAATGTTGAACAAAGTTCACTAAATAACCTATTTCTTATATTTTGCAATGTTGACTAGATAGGTTTTTATTTATGAAGTATGAGCTAATCAAACAATATTACAGACATGGTATTTTATGTTTTTTTTATTTCTATTTTATTTTCGATAATAAAAAATAAGCAATTCTTAAAATTCCCTTAAATACACCGACGTTTCGGCTGAACCCAGTACGCTGTAATTCATTTTTGTAATTCTGATTGATTTGAAGCTCTTTCAACCTTTTCTTGTATCAATACAATGTACCTGGACATCAAAATTTTTCAGTATTTCTTATATTAGAGTTACATTCATTATTGTTAGTTAAGGTTAAGAGCACTGACAAATCACAAATTTATAGATAATTGAGCCGCGTCATGACAAAACCAACGTAATGCTTTTGCGATCAGCATGGATCCAGACTAGCCTGCGCATCTGCGCAGTCTGATCAGGATCCATGCTATTCGCTATCCGTTTCTCTACTTGTAATAGGGTTTGTAAGCGAACAGCATGGATCCTGATCAGACTGCGCAGATGCGCAGGCTGGTCTGGATCCATGCTGGTTGCAAACGCATTACGTTGGTTTTGTCGTGAAGCGGCTTATATCATAAATGAATCATGCATGTGCGATGAGTGATTTTCACCAATTAGTTTTCAAAATAATGATAATTCATTATAATCTTACGTCTTGGTACTTCCTCCGTCACAGATTCCAGAAAATCTTGAGGCGTCATATAAATTACACCTTCACATTGTACCGATGCAAACTGTTCAAACCTCACTTCTCTATGGGTCTTTGGATTTGAAGTTTTCTGGAAGAAATCGTACATTGTAACAAAATGTAATGGGGGAACATATGATGATGAATGATTACTTGTAGCTTAACTAAAACACCACTAAATTTTTATAATGGACACACCCTGTTTTCAATTTGGAAATGTTCATTGTTATTTTCGGGTGGCGAAAATTAAAAATCAACAGTACAGAGCATATTCAGACTAACTGCACTGATGAAACAAGCTGGCACAGCTCTATACTTGTGGCATGTTCGCAATAAGCATTTAAAGATGCTGAATTTGTTTAATGGATTTTCCCTGCTTTGAATTTGGAACAGTCCATTCAAAGTTTAAAGGATATCAATAAATTTGGCTACTTTTATTGCTATTTGAAGATAAAAAAAAAGTAAAACATGTATGAATATCATATTATATTATGGCTTATTTGGGTACTCAATATATCCAAAACCACAAGTTATAAATGTACTGATCAATGTATGTTTTAAATGCATTCATATTTGAACCAGAGTTTGTTTTTAGGGGGAGAATAAACTATTATAAGTGTCATCATGTAGGTCTTTTAAAAGCTGCTCATTTTAAATTGAAGGTAAAATTTTAATTCATGATCAGGTCAACAAAGTTTGTCATTGAATATTCACTCAGATTGAGATCTTATGATAAACAGTTTCTTAAAACTTGAAATACATTTGAGTCGCGCCATGACAAAACCAATATAGGTTTGCAACCAGCATGGATCCAGACCAGCCTGCGCATCCGCACAGTCTGATCAGGATTCATGCTGTTCACTATTAGTTTCTCTACTTGTAATAGGGTTTGTAAGCGAACAGCATGGATCCTGATCAGACTGCATGGATGTGCAGGCTTGTCTGGATCCATGCTGGTCGCAAACGCATTATGTTGGTTTTGTCATGGCGCAGCTCATTTATATTATAGTGATTCCTCAATTTACATTCTAAACATCCTATGTGAAATTAATTTGTTGGTACTGTCTTGAAACATTACAGATTTTGTCAAAATTTAACACAATTCAGACCAACTCAGGCGCGCATCTATCTTACTGTTGACCATAGCTATTCCAAAGGGACATATTCCAGACATGTTCAGTGTGCTAAACATTAAACATGCCCGCAGTTTAGGGACAAGTTGTTCAATGCAAACAAGCTTGATTCATTTGCCATTTGGGTGTTTCAATTTTTTTACTGTCTTAGGCAGTGAAAAGTCTGGAAAGTAAACTCTTAAAGAAATGAACTGTGCAGAAATTGATAAATAAATGACAACTAAAAAACTGCATAGATAAGTATATTTAATCTTCATTTTTTTTTTCCTTTTGCTTATCCGCAAAATATTCATTTTGTCAAAATCTGATTTCATTATATTTTTCTACCTTAGCAGTATTTAAACAGGGTGGGTAGAGTACACAATTATAAGCATAATAGATGATCATGTTACACGAAAATTCTGCAGAAAGCTGATTTTCGAATATATACCTCCTGCATGGATCGATTTATCTTCAACCTGAAATTGTATATCCTAATATACATAATGATTGATACAAGAATCATGTCCATAGCACGCTTATTGTAATGAAGATTTAATAACAAATGTTATGCATTCCTTTATGATCCAAAAGCAAGCTTCAATATTTGAAACTTAAGTAACCTCTGACCCTCCCATGCTGTTTACCTTGATGAAAACACCTTTCATCATAACAATATAACCCTTATCTATGATGACCTTCAAACATCAAATATAAGAATTATTTCTTTACAACTGAATCAAAATTCTATAAATTCCTGTCTGATTTTGCTTGAAAAAAAGAGAATTTTTATGAATGATTCAAAAGTTTAATTGACAGTCAAATTGGATATAATTATACAGTAACTTGCAATATGTTTTCATAATTATCCTTTTAAAGTGGGTGGAATAACTTTGCAATAAAATGACCTAGATTAACTATATATCATACAGCTTTGAAACTTGATTCTTTAAATTTTCACTCACAAGCTTTAAGTTAACAAAAAAAAGGGGTAACAATCCAGTCTTTCTATTTTTATTATTTTCATAATTTCACATTTTCATCAGATGCAGAAAATCATTTTATAAACTATAAAAAGGCAATCTAAAAAATATTAATTTGTAAAATCTTTGTCTGAGGCTCGTTCTTTTGAGTAAATTTAATCAACATGTTTTGTCAAATCAGGAAAGAAAATGTCAAAAAAAATTTTTTTTTTTAAAGTACACAAATACACAGAAATTCCCAAACATATGGATAATATAGAAAACATCTTTTATTTGGGGGAGTTAGCTAATAAAATTGGGAAAAGATGAGGGTGTTTCATTTTCAAAAGGGAAAGAAGTCTTGCCTTTTAAGCATTACAAATATGTAAAGTATGTATATATACAATTTTGAATAAATGATAATTAATTTGTCAAATAAAATTGGATTTTGAATATCATAAATATCATTTAGAGTGTTTGATAGCAATTACAAAGGCAATGAAATGTGTTAAACATCTCTTATTTATCCTACTAATTAATGTAAAAACAAGAACATAAATGACTTCACTTATTTAATTACCACCATAATTATGTAATAAGTCAAATTCTAATTAGGTATCATTGGCCTATCTATTTCAGTTTCATTACTTTAAATATGTGCAAATTAAATGCATTCACACATATTACATGATACATAAAAGTTCTATACATTAACAATTTCATTCTTAAGATTATTGGTTGATGGTCAATTAATTATAAGGCCAACACTATTTTTTACCATCTAAAGAATGTACAATGAGCCAACACCCAAGTGCAAAAAATAACTTTCTTAAAAAAAATTTCCCACACTTATCTGTTAAAACGCTGTATAAATAATCATGTCAAAATTTGCACCCTATATCTGTATCCCATAATAACATATTGCTTTAACAAAATTATTATTATCAATCTTCAAACAAATCTGTCAAAGTCATTTACACTAATGATTGGACCCTTTGATAATTGTGATAGCATAATGACCAGAAAATCTACACATTCATGTGCATAGTGTGTATGTGTTAAATGCTGATGACCAGTTTACAAGTTTCTTTGATCTAATTATCAGATTAATCAAGTGGGCTTGTGTAAACAGTAGGTATCACAATGACTTTTATCTTGTAAAAATTTACAAGTTGTCTCCCTTGTACCATCTGTACTTGAGATATGATAAATATAGTGAAGACATAAACATAGGAGTACAAAGCATTAAATACGAAAAAATGAGTTGCTATGTGTGTATGTCAATTAGTCTTTGGTTTTTTGCTGGTGATTTTTTTTAATATGTATATGATTTTTGGTGTTTTTTAGCTGTTTTGTTTTTTTGTTTAATTTGCAACATTTTCATAGTCAAAAAAGGCTACTGTAAATTTATTATAAGAAATAAACAACACGTCGGATTGCACCAATGTCAGAAATAACGTTATGTCTATAAAAAGAAAGTGATGAAATCCATAAAAGATATAAATACCTCTGCTTTCTCGACCTGGGCAGCATAAACTTTTGGAAGAAATTTCTCATTTTTGCGATATTTCCGCCATGCCTGCCATGCAACTAAACAAGTACACGAAGTCCCAACAATAATTGTGGTATTCAAACCTGTCGCAGACTTTTTAACAGTATGAAATTGTCGTAAATCTGTTCTAAGACATTTAACATTCAAAATATTTTTTCGCAATGCATTGGCAGCCATTTTAATTGTAAATATTAGGTTGCATCCAGGCTTTCATGCGGCTTCATGTATACAATTTTCCTCTAGTATGGGAACCAGTAAAACCGTAATGACACGCATGCGCACAAGTGTAAAGAAATATTAATACATTCAATAGAGCTAGGTTGTTCATTGTGGATTTTAGCGTTTGATATTACAACGTTGTAACTGTTATACTTGTTACTTACTATTAATTGGATATAACAATTAAAAAAAAACATTTTAAAAATCAAACTACAAAAGTTAACGCACATGCGTTAGAAAACATGGACTTAAAAAGAAATGCAATTTTAACAATATTAGGGATATTTAATGTTTAAGAGGTAAGAAATTGTATTATAAAGTTATGTATTTCAAACAATTGAAAATGAAAAGTAAAGTAAAACAAATTTGTTCTTCTTTTTTATCTTGTATTTTTTCACGTCGTGCAAACTTTGGTAACTGACGAATTTAGTTTTTAATGACCGTAATTTATATATATATAAACCCGACCAATTGAACAAATTCTGGAGAGGGAAAATGTTTTATCGTTTGTATATTTTGCTTTCAACAAACTGTATTATTTCTTTTAAATAAAATGGTAAATGTGTCAATTTTTTCTTTTGAAGTTGAAATATATGCACATCTGAAATCTGACAACGTACGTATTTGACAAACATCTTGACTTTATCTACGTTTAGGAAAATGTTTAAACAATAAACACATATAGTATTAAACTTTTATCACGGTTACATTATCTAGATATATAACAAGATTGCACGAAGAAAATATCACCCTTGTACACATGTATAATTTTTATGTCGGCCTATGATATTTATAAGATACACAATACATAATTTATTTCTAGTTAAGTAAAATTAACATATATAAGTTAAAATAAATTGCTTTATTTTTGCGGAGTGCGCAAATATGTCGTACTTTAATAATTTTAAACAGACCTATTAAAATAATAAGTTTAGCATTGTATGAAATAGGTTTTGAGAGTAAGTTATAGATTTACTTTGCTGTACTTTTGTTACTAGTTAGTCACTGACAATGTATTATTCTTCATACATGTTTTTTACTACACTCTCAAAAAAGTTATCCTTATGATTAGCGCATCTGTGGAAGATTAGGATTAAGTGAACTTCACGTGCATTAAGTCCCGCCGACACTCTCCACACACTTACCTCTATCACATTAAATATGTTTAATAAACTTGTCCATCTCTCAATCTGGAAAAAAAAAAACATTCATCATTTTTAGGGAAATTTTCGAAATAAGTACTGATCACAATAGCGACCAGTGCAGACAATCAGATGTGCCTGCTAATCTGGGTCTGCACTGGTCGTATGGGTAACACTAACAGCAGGCAAAGGGTTAATTTTAAGTAATTTACATACACGTATAAGCACGTACGAGCGAGTTTGGCAGCATGGTGTGAAAAGGGAGAGAGAATCGGGGTATCCCTTGAGAAAAGATTGCTTAATATGCATCTCTGTTGAATCGTTTAAATCCTACCTGATTAAGTAATATCAGATTAGTGATGGTTGTTTCTAAATCCACGCGTGAAACGCAACAATATCTGTGTAGCTACTTTAACTTTTTACTTTTTAATGATTCAGTCTAAGAAAATAACACCTCTTTTTTGCTGAAAGTAAAATCTTTTGTACTAAACATGTAGATAGAGTATACTTACTTCAATTATATTTTATACATTTATTAAAATAAATACAAAATACGCAAGTTAGTTCGTATTTAACATTTATTTGGGGCTTAGTAGTGTCTAAAATTTTATTTTAAATATAACAAAGTCGTTGGAAATACTCAAATTCTAAATACGTACATTTTTTTACTATTAAAAATTCATGCAATTCGAATACGTATTTCTAGTTCTTAATTGACAGGTCATCTCAAACATATTCCCTTCTTTAAATAAAAAGATGAGAAAATGATTGAGAGACAATTAAAATACCAACTGTCCACATACATTTACAAAAGGTGTGAGAAAACAAGTAATTGTTTCTCAATTTAGGTACCTAGTGGCCGGTTTTTCTTAAACATTCCGTCAGGTAATTAAAAACCACTGATGCGTGGCCAAACAGTTTGGACATATGGCAGACGCGGCGTCTGCAGTTGAGAAGTAACTAATCCAACTCGCTGCTCAAACCAATCAACTCGATGTTAATCAAACTTTCTGATGGTCATGTATTTAATACTTCACTAGTCTATAAAGCTTTAATTCGAATGAAAATTGTGTTATAACTTGTAAAACATTTGTCATTACAGGTGATGAGAATATTATCAAGAAATATTGTAACATAGAAAAAAGCAAAAAGGAAAGGATATAGTTGCACACGGATATTTATTGTTTTATTAAAACAGGAACGCGTGCTCATTGGATTATAAACAAGGATACGTCAGTCGGGTTTAATAAAGTGTCTTAACAAAAAAATAGTTAGCTGACCATCTTTAAGATACGCTGGTTCCGGATTTCGGATTTTTCTGAATTTGAAACAAAGTGTTGATATGTTGTGAAGATTTATATATGAAATCAAAATGTGAGGCTGATCAAACAAAATGTCACAGCGACGATTAACTTGCGTCAGAATTTATAATACATGTACTGTATCATAGTGATAAAGTTTGAATTTCATCCTTTCAAAATCTCAAGTAAAGTGTTTGTAATATAATAATTTCATTGGATTATACACGGCATTGGAAATAATCACTGGATTGAATGTGTGACTCGTGCTTAACTTCGTTAAGCGGCCGTTGGTCGCATTCATGTGGTCTAAATAAGCAATGAGCCCCGCTCTGACTGCAAGTGCTAGTTTACCAGCCACGACGCTAACTGGTCCCCAACCAGCACACGTGAACCCTACTTGGAATAACCCACACCCCGAAGGCTGGAGGGAACTAGACGACAATAGGAAGTTTTGTTTCCAGGCACGCCATAATTTATTCTTGGAGATGCATAGTAATGGGACAAGAGGTGTCAAAGACACTACGAAATTTTGTAAGTACAAAATCCTTTGTTTTAAACTCTTTTTTTTCTACACTTTCTGTTACCCTTGAGTGGTTAAAAGTAAACGAAAATGGATCATGTTGATAATAACAAGCCAATCTATAACTATGTTAAATAAATATGTACTTGAACTTTGAGGGACGACCGTGCTTGTTGTAATTTACTAAAATGTTCAAACACCATGCACCATTAATAATCATTCACATCTCTTCGGTGCGCTCCAGGTAGATACCATGCAGTCATGTTTCTCATTAAGATTTTCAGCCTTTAAACACGATTTGAATCTCACTAGTGAGTGTTGACCACGTTCTTGTTTAACACTATGGTCAGACTACAATATAAGTCAAAATAAGCTTCGTCATCATTGCTGTGCTTTGTTTTTATTTTCATTACAATTTTTCAAACTTAATCGAGGCAATGCATCAACCGATTCCGATCAATTTTAGTAATGTAAGTAATGACGCTGCAAGAAACGAAAAGTAATTACATAAAGTAAACTAAATGATTTGAAACGCCAAAAAATATTAAAAGAGAAAGAAAGAAAAACGCCAAAAATTACTATCTCTTTTGCTTGTTTGTCAAACAAAAAAAGGATGACATAAATATACAGCAAATTTGACCTGCATTAACCCGAACCACGAAATTATTTTCACTTAACGTAAGGGAAAAACACTTATAATTTTTAGAGACAGTTTTCATATTTTGCCATTTCTCGTCCATTAAACTTAACTTTTTGTCAATAAACGGGAAGAAAAGCGCCTACTTTCATATATTAGCCTTTCATATATATAAGAATGCCTATAATTTGCATAAATTATCGCGGCTTAAGCAAAAACTGGTGAAAATAAACTATTCTTACTTATCGCTGTTTTCACCCAATATTGACACACTTATGTTCGGAATTTCAAACATTTGTCATTCTTGTGCAGTTTTCTTTCTTTCTTTCAAAATAAACTGGCGCATGTCAAAGGGTTAATGCAGGGACTATACACTAGTTGTTTTCTATAAGATATAAAAACAATACGCAAACGAAGACAAATAATTATTAAAATATAGATAAAAAGCAAAATTCTAAACTTTTTTTTCAATCACGAAACAAATTTGTATTGAGTTTTAAATTATCCCATGATCGACTGGGAAAAAAAACACGACAAAATTACTTCCGCATCGTTTGGCACCATCTCAGATTTGATAGACAATATATTGACTTCTTGCTGTTATAGAGCGTTGTTTCAAAGCCTTCTTTGCCTGTCTGTAGGTCTGTTAAATGCCATTGAAATCATACGACCTTGAGAAGGAGGAGATATTGTAAATATTCAGCATATATTCATTCAATAGTGTTTATAAATATTCAATAATTCTTCATTTGAAAGCTATTTAGTATTGTGTACTATTATGATTAATGAGACCGGAGAATATTAGCTTATATCTCTGTATGAACAGTTAAGGATCTTTCCCGATTATCTAGGTATTTTTCAAATATGTGGGTTAGGGTACTTAGATGCAACAAACAAGATATTTGACGATCTAAAGTATGCGAAACAAAAGTGCACAAAATAACTCTAAATAACGATTGAAAAAACAAACCCACACTTTATGTCTAACAGTGTTGTCTGTCATTTCTCACTTAAGTGATTAATACATATATGTATGGAGATAAAATCGTTTTTAGATCGATTTTCAATATGCCTTTGTAAACAACTATTCCGCCGGCCCGAAAGGAGGTACATTTTCGCTAAAAAATGTACTTTCGCAATTTGTGAATTCATTAGCCATATATTTTTTAATCTCCTACTGTTTATTTATTTTGTTTGTTTAATTTTTATAACAGCGCCTTTAAAACTTGCATCATATTATAATTTTCATGCGGGTTAAACATCGTAATTTCATTTAAGCATTTTGCCTTTTACTTTTTTAACACTTTCGTATGTAGCCATGAATTATTACTACTACTATTTTATAAAGTGTTATGAATGCATTTAATTAAATGGATTGATGAAGCTTCTTGAACGCGGAAGCAAAACCTGTTTAAATTCTACGCATATTTTACCATTGACAAGGTAAATGAATTGAAGGATTGTTGTTTAGGTAAATGACAATTTATGTGATATATAAAGTCTAATGAAATGCTTCAAATAAAACAGAATCATCGTATTTATCATTTGATAGTGTTAAACATGTCGTATTTTGTCTATTCCGTAAGATAAAACACGCACGATTCTCTTTCACGTTCGTCATATATTTTGATTTTCTCAGCCTTTACAATTTACATGACTCTCCTATCCCCTCGAAAATCTTAAAAAATATCAACTAACCCCCACCCCCAATAGAATATGTGTTACCCCCTTGTTAAAATTTTACGACCCCCTCTTGTCTCGCGCCTGGTTCAAGTCAACATGCATTGAAACTTTATTTGAACTCATCCTCTGATGATATTTTACAAATCGTATCATTTTAAAACCATTTAAAAAGTTCCCACAATTAAATTTAAATAGTGACATATCTTAGCAAGTTTTTATTTTGACAAATAACGAGATAGGCATCTTGTGAACGCGGGGTTAGATTACAAACTATTTCAACAGAAGACATTCTTTTAATTCGCAATTATTTCAACATTAATTTACACAATTGCAAAGGGGGAAAAAAGAGAGGTGTACTTGATTAGCAGTCTTAATACTCACGAACTTGATGGGAACGTATGCAATTTGATTGATTCATTAATATTTTGATCGTTTCTTCTCTAATCAATCCGATGATTAAGTCAGACAGTTAAGATCTTTGCCAGTGTTAACATTCTTACTGACAATGTGCAACGTTATCAATAACTTGATCTGAAGTTTAGCTGTTCTTTGCATGTCCATGCCTCAATGTTTCCGTTATTCGGCCGACAATTCGGTAATGAGAGGTGCCGTTCATTTTGTTGTTTTACGGTGTTCCGTTATCATAGATGAGCCGTGATAATCACATTGATGCTAATCTCAAGAGGCGAATTGTAAACATATTACCCGTAACAAATAGTACAAATCTTTGGAACAGGACCAGAAAAGGTCTTTGCAATGTTTAAATTTGTAGACAGATACAAATCACGGAATACTATTAATGCATTTCCTGGAGGGACGGTGAATAATAGTGTGTAAAAACGAGAACAAAGTAGGTTATATACAGAAAACATGACAAAGTTAACATTTAATGCTTAAATTTGTTAAAATCATGCCCAAAGTTCTCATTTAATACAGTCTTCTACAGAACTTCTGCTGAAGAAATATTTTCATTGAGAATAAAATGCACATGCATTAAGTGCAAACAAATCGTAAGCCTAACACCTTGGTATTTGTCTTGCTTTCTTTAAGGTATGCAGTTTTATCTCCTGAAAGTACATAAGTACACCCAGTCTGCAATCGTATCACATTTTCGCAAGTCCCAGACCGTGTTAAACACTTTGATAACAAGAAAACAGTGGTCTCTTAATAACAATATTAGCATTGCAATTTAGTAATAATTGTAGCGGAATTGTATTTCTTCTCTCTATCAGAATTTGTTATTAACATTCAGAATTAGTTGTAAAAACGTTTTGTGTCGGTGCCAAATGACCGCGCATTAATACCGAGCGACGGGAGAAAAAAGCTACGCTAGGAAAAAGAAATCTCTCATAAATTAGAAAAGCCTACAGGAGACCTGGAAAAATTATGATTTCTGTCTATATATCAAGATTTTATGAGTGCGTTCTTTTTTTTTTTCAAGTAGGTAACAATTTCTGCTGAATAGTTGCTAAACATTCGCTTGGGGCAATTAGGCTCAGTCGGTGTAAGGTCAAAGACGAACGCGATATACATTTTATAGCGTAAGATAATGTGTTGTGATTCTAAACGATGATTGGTAATTCGAGAAAAATACTGCTATTCGTTTCCAGTAGCACAAGCGTATTAGTTAGTGCAGTTCTAAACGAACGGTGATGACCAGGTCACTGTGCAAATTGTTGCCTACCGATACAAATTTACATGTAATGAAACATGCGCACTTTTATTTGATTTGAATTTCGGCCACAATAATGTAATAATAATTAATTACAAATTTAAAGAAAAGTCATTTGGTCTATAGCAATTATACTTTTACTCTTTGCTATTACGAAAATGGTAACCCTCTTGCTTTTCTGTTTCACAAAAAACGTTGTATATATACTTTCAACGTGTTTAAACGCGAATTATACAAGTCTCAGTCTAATTTTTCGCCCCAGACCGCTATTTTTTACATCTTGTATGCGCACCCCTATTTAATTACCGCACTTGTAACTTTAATAGGGTGAATGAAACAGAATAATATTTTGCTGGCGTGTTTCAATAGTAAACACTTTCACCATTATAAGGCTGGACTGTGGGTAAAAAGCTGTTAAGAGATGTTTGACTGATCGCTCATATTTTGTTTCATTTTAACAAAAGCAGCAATTATTGACTCGCTACATTTGTAAGAACACGTTACTGTAGAGAAAATAGCAAAGGTTAACTTTTATTAATTAAAGGGCTGGGAAGTAACGAAACTTTTTGAATTCTTTTGTCTGATGGTCCCGATCTTGATACAATGTATTACTGTTAAACTTTTTAAGATTTTCAGTTATCACAGACGAGACATTATAAAGTTGCATACACCACAATTGACCACGAGAGACATTTCACTCAAAACGATGAAAATGCAAAAAAATAAATAAAACAAGTAAAAAAAAAAGTAATCATAGAAATGCGCTTGTATAATGATTAACGTCACGTAACGTTATTTAACGTATACGTGTCAGACGTTTACGTAAAGCGGAAGGACTTGCATGATGATAAATGACTAGATAAGGTACGAAATATGACAACAGCATTGGTTATCCTCTTAAAAATTCCACCATCTCTTGTTGTCGGATGTCGCCAAAATCATCCAACTGAATGGACAGTATTTTATCGTATATATATCAAAACTTGTTAGAACGTAAACTATCGCCTTTTGCTATAACTTTACAACTTTTGAATGCTTCAAACCTATCATATACTAAAATGAACCCAAATTCGTGCGACTTCCCCAAACATCTGACAACTGATACCACATTTAACGGTATTCGCACCTGTTCATTCCTGTTAGGAGGGAGAACGAGATTCGATATTCTTTTTTTAACGCATTTGCTGCAAAATGTAATATGCACATTTGAAGTTTATCAATCGAAAAGCGTTATCACAGTTTATATAAACGCTTGGTAACAAGTTTACCAGGTTTCGTTGTTATTTCTTTCATCTGAGTGTGATTTTAAAAAAAATGATTTTAAGTTAACAGTATACCACTATTTCGTACATGATATTAAGCAAGCCTGGGGGAGTTGATACATTTGAACAAATATTTTAAAAGCCTGCAGTAAATGAAAAGCCATTAGTAAACCTGTCATAATTATCTATGTGTATTTAACGAGCATCTTGTCTTATGTATTTGCTCTAATAAGTCTAGTCTTTATTTTGAACGAAAAACAAAATCGGTAAGAAAAAAATCGGATATTTCTTCGAAACAAACTCTTTACATACATGGACAAAAACTAGTTCATAATATTGATGTATAAATGGGGCTCTTAAGCTATATATTATACTGTATTCAAATCAACTAAAGTAATAAATAAGTTAACCTTACATGATACTTTATAAAGGAGACTTTTGCTTTTATTTGAAAAGCTTTAAGAAAAAAAAACCTCATAAAAACATACATATTGATAAGCATAACTTTGATATCAAAAGTTTTCAATTGCATCTCCTGTCGTGACCACATCTAGTCAAATCTTTTACTTTTGTCAAAGTTGTCAAGTCTTTGTAGTATATGAAATTTAAACTATGCTCAAGTTCAATTGAAGCTTTAAATTGAAGAACATTTATCTACAAACCCTACAGTTAGACTTAAAAGATAAAAGTAAAAAGAAACTTCTTCATACAAAGTAACCACAGGGACAAATAACTATTGAATATTTTAATTTTAAACGGTGCACGAAACACGGTCATGTTTTTTTTAATCTGTATGTTAAATGAATATTTATTTTGATTTTTTTTCTATTTTGATTAAATATTTGAAATTCCATTAAAAGTAATTCACTACTTTTATAAAATATTTGAGTCAATAATTTAAGCCGGAATAGTAACAACTTGGATTGTCTCATTTCGCTTCTTTTTGGCCTTTTCCGTCAAACTTTGGGGAATCGGCAAGGAGTTCCAAATGGCCAGCCTTCTAATTTCGTCCCGTCATTATTCCGTCACATTCCGTATCCTTTCATCGATAGCACTGTCTTCCGTATATCTTTTATTTTTACTCTCAGTTCTACAATGATTTCAAATAATCATATTTTTCTTATTTATTTTCAGGTGTACTTACCATTCTTATAATGAACATCACCGGGGTGAGGTTAAATAATGATAGTAGCCAGCAACTTGGCAAGTGGTCTCAGAATAGTAATACTGGAAAAGAGTGGCGTGGTAAAGGTCAATCAGCTCGTCACGTGATATTAGGGAACTCTACGGGTCTTTTTCTGTGTATGAACGACCAAAGCGTGGTATATCAAACGGTAGGTTTATATACATATGTAAATTCTATTTATAGAGTAAATTATGCATTTTTGTCAATAAATTAAGAGAGCAGTTTAACTTAAAATAAACACAATGCACAATGTCTCAGGATTTCATAGCTTCTTAATAATGTTTCTTGTTAATAAATTCATTGCCTTGAATATTTATATATTTTATAATATGCACACTTATATCGTATTTTTTGTTCTATATTACAGCGGACTTTTAATACTAACCACTGTGTGTTCGACCATGAGTATGAAAACTTTACAGACAGATATTATCGTAAGCTTAATAGTACAATGCCAAAGTGGTATTTAGGCATGAATAAAGATGGATCGATGCGATGTGGTAATGTGACTAGAAAGCGACAGAAAGGTGCTAACTTTATAAAAATATTCGTTGAAGGAAATGACGTTAACAAATCACCACCTTTTCAACCTTTGAAAAAGGAGTGTTGTACAAAAAAGTCGTGCAGAAAAAAGGGATGTACGAGGAAGCGGCGCTGTTATAAAAATTGGTGTAATAAGCATAGAAGACGATTCTTTACGTTAAAACTAAAGGAATTAAGACGCTATTATAAAAGATGTGTTAAAAAGGCAGATAAAGTGAGGCATTGCTCTAACAAAAGAAACAAAGGCATTGATAGATGATAGTGTTTGGTGCGCATGCGCCGGATTTTCAAAATTTGAGATTGCATATACAAGTGCTATTTTTAGTACAGGAAGCGTAATTGTGATTTCAAAAATATTTATTAGTGTGAAGGCGATTGGTACAAGATCGGGCTAATATCTGTACAAATTTCAATAATTGTTCAGACAAGAGATTTGCAAATCTCCCGAAAAAAGTGCCAGTCGAGTCTAGGAAGGAATAGAGGAGAGCTAAACAATAAGGATTTTATTTGTATTTTCATTCATTAAGTATTTATATATATATGAAGAAATGTCTCGGTGTTAATTTGTGTCTAGCAAAAGAACTAGATTGCCAAAAATGGGCAGAAGAACCATAGGTGCTGTTGGTGACATGGACACAAGATGCTTATAAAGTGGAAGACTGTCGTCATAACTGTCACGTGTTATTTAGAAACTGTAAAACACAAAGTGTGTTTTCTACGCAAATTATGCATTCCTCGTTACACTCGTGTATTTATCTATCAAGATCTTCAGTCAGTGATTTGCATGTTTCTAAATAATTTGTATTTTTGTTGCATTTATTTTCCCCAAGCATTTTGATATTTTTATTTTACAAGTATAAAAACTTCATCTCTTTATAAATCAAGCGGTAAACGGAGACGTCACAAATTCCTGTTAATGACATATAAAATACTGCTCTTTGTTATTTATATGGATGATGGTGGCTTAACCAGATTTAAAAAATAGTAGAATTGAAAAAAAAAGAAGAAGAAATCGAAACCATCCACTGACTAATTTAAGGCTTTGCCATTAATTCCATATGCTCGACGTCTTGGTTTAAAAGTAAAATGCTACTATAAATGTACTTTATTATAATATATTGAGTACCTACCTTTAATCAAACGGACCATTATAGGGTAACGGTATCTGTGATTGACAGGGGGAGGTCTGTTCTTGTTGTAGATATAATTTATTGAGAGCCTCCCCCTAAATTAATTTCTTGATGCTGAAGCGTCACGCTAGAAAACTAAATTATCGCCCCCTTTTATAATAAAGATTGAACAAAACATAAAATAGCTGAATTTGGAAAACAAGCTATATATATACATGACAATTAGATTTAATTATATTTTCGAATACTTAAAGTAATCATCAGCATTAAATACCTCAGTGTATATACTCGCATGACGTCGTTTTCTAAATGGTGACGTCATTATTCTTTAAAAACAAAACCGTAACGGTGCGTTATGTATGTGACTAAAGATGCAGTCAGTGTGTAAGAATTGTTTGAATGTTAAATTCTGTTTGATCTTAACTTATTGTGCAATACTTTTTTTATTTACTGTCATTTCAAAAACCTTCGTATTCTTGCTGGATCAACTGTATACATGTTTCCTCTTTTTTGTTTGTTTAACTTTTCATTCAAAGCTACCAAAAACGTTTGCATTTCCGCAATTCAGTAATCTTTTCGTTTTTCTCTAACTTACCGCTTCAACTCTTAATACATACATTTTAGCATTCTTTATATGAAAATAATTATAGGAACATTTTAAGTGTTTCCTTTCGTTTCAAATAATGCATCTACAGCTTGTTTTGTTTTGTTGCGGATTTTTGCTTCTTGCTTTCGTTTTTCGTTTTTCGCATTTATGCATATTTTCAATAAGTGTGTCTTACAAGAAGCTCAGTCCGTCAACAAAATCACCATTTTAGTACTAGAATATTTTATACTGTCATGGACACAAATGGGGGACCAAAACCAAATGAAGATCTTTTTTCTTCAAACTTTCGTCTTAGAACTCGAATTTATCTTGATTTTGATAAAAAATCTTAACTATCTATGTTCAGATCATGTTTGTAAATTTATTCATTGTAACAGAGTACCTTATTTTGTTAACCCTATATTTTCTTATTATGAAATCCCTGTAGTGTCCACTGTCAGTATATTGTACTGTTTCCTCTAACAGTAAGTCAGTATTTACTACAATAGTCTCCCGCTATAAATATGTATAGTTAAGTTTGTCATTTTTCCCGACGAGTGCCATTTTAAATGTCTGTTTTTTGCAAGCTGAATTTGTACCGAACACTCGTTACTATAGTTACTTAAACAATGTCACATACATTACATTTATCCTTAACGTATAGAAACCATGTCACACACGTTACATTTTTAGTAGCATCTCTTAAAAGGGCAGTGGCACAATATTTTCCTTCTTTGAAGCCAAGCTTATACCAAAGGATTATTTATGATAAATTGTTAATAAACGTTTTGTATATTTTGTTATCATATACAGAAAAGAGTGCAAACTTAAAAAAAAAGCTTGAGACCTCAACAGATATTATGTTAACACTTATCATTAAATATTGTCAATTAAACATTTTATATTTACAAATATGACATAAGTCTATTTATTATTGTAAATTTCATCAAAATGTTTGTTTTTGTTTGTTGATGGTTTTTCTTTTTTTATCAACAAAAGCAAAGGAAAATTATATTTCTTTTCGCGTATTGTTCTCTCATTGTTCTGAAGTTAGCACTCTTTTCTGTACATTGTTGTAAATGTTTTACATTCTTGTACATACTTGAATGGGCTATAGTTCATTCAAATAATAAAATTTTAAAAAATCTGATCTAATACTGCTTTCGTTTTATTTGTGTATTTGAGTTTATTTATACCCGCCGCCAGTTGCCCAAACGGGCGAGTCCTCCAAAAAAGTATTAATCATTTTATATTTTGGAGGATTGTGCAAGATACAGAAACATGTCCAATTCCATAAGTTTTCTTTAACGTGCCAAGTGTTTAAGCACCCATACACGGGACCTAGATTTAAAGTCTCATTCAAAAGACTGATTAGTAATTTTAGTTGGCCAGCTCAGGAATCGAATCCACAAAATTCTGAAAATTCAATTCCTGAAAAAAAGCACCAAATAGACGCCTGGTATTTCGTGCAAGCATTTCTTGTTGTGTCATCTAAAATAAAATGACTAGTATTGCAGCAGACGTTCAGAGTCTGTTGAATGGTAGTGTTGTATTACTTGTACACATCGGTTGGAAAATTTAAAAGATACCATAGCATTTGTATTTCATCTACAGGAACAGAATAAAGAATTTATGAAGAAAGCATTGACTACAAGAATCCTTTAAAACAGGGATATATCATGTTACCATGAATATTTGGGCAAACTTTGCATTTACAGTCATATAACAGTGTATATACATGTAGTTATTATTTATTAAATCGTAATATATTTGCCAACTTGCCTTGCCTGGCCAAACGTGTTTTCATCACTGTTAACTCTTGGTTTAAAACGGCACCGCTATTCTAGCCTTAAAATAATATTTGAAGATGGATTAACAATCGGCATTGCTGTTTGATGTCTATCAAATCTTACTGTATTGTGATTAGTAAAGTGAGAAAAAATAACGAATATCTGGTCAGTATGGCCAGACATGGGGTCTTCGTATACCTGGGATTAAACTCTCCCACACAAAACTCTTACAGTGACCTTGACGTCAAGTTACTTAAAGGTTAACTGGCATTAAAGTACAATAAAATTAATGAAGTAAGTTATTTAAGTAAAAGTGTCTAAGAATTGAAAAAGAATTGAATATGTATTATACATTGTAGCTGTTTGTTTCGAAAGTCTTTTTCTGGATGTTTAATTTCATCAATTTTGTGTTAATTTTAATATTTGAAAACTTCTGTAATAATTTATCGTTATAAGATAAATTTTGAATCCAAGAATGAAATAGATCTAGTATATGTTCGTATTATGAACATTATTATGATTATGATTATTATTATTATTATATTTGAATTTTTAATTGGTCAAAAAAAAAAAGCTACGCCTTTTTTTACTGGTTTGTCTAAGGTACTTTATCATTGATCGAAACATTTGATTTAACGTCATAATATTAAGTATACGCAAAAATACTATAAAATCCCGTTTCATCCAATACAACAATTGTCCCTCCTTTAATTTTGTTACGTCCCGGCACAGACATTAAATACGACTGGACGCCGATTGAATACCTACCTCGCAATACATACTTATTACAGGCAAATGACTTTTTGATTTCTTAATCTTTTTAAACCAATTAAGTCTACCTTAAAGTCAGATTTTCTTTTGAAGTAACCGAATCAAGTTGAACGGATAGTTTTAAAAAAGGTCACAATATCGCAGATGTCGTGAACCTACAATGTTCGCTAAAGTCCAAATTAAATTTGGCGTAAGTTTGTTTTAAAATCTGCTCGTTAAATACTATACAGACGGGGAAGGGTTTCTAATCAAGCGTGTAGATCTTCGACACAGGTTAACCACTTGTAATGTAATTAATTATAATTTAATTGATTATTTCCGAATTTTGAACTATCTCGTCTTTTGTGTACATATATTCGGATGACCGTTTAGACAAACTATTAGCCCCTAACCTCGCGTGCCAAAAGTCATCGCAGTGTCAATTACTACAAGTATAAATGTTATCAAATTGGAACATGATTATACATAAACTGTCAGTCCTACCGCATTTTTTTGTAGAATTCGTCTCTCGTCTCTGCCATATTATAGCGTTTTGACTACAATGCTTTTTGCCAAAGGAACTATTTGAGAGACTTCAATACGCGGATCCAGTGTTATTTTCGGGACATGTAAGTGATCTGTATGCTAAATATCTTTTATGGTCTATCTAAAATGGTCGATATTTCAATATGGACTGAAACAATTTTAAGTTTTAGTGAAACTTTTAAGTAATCTAGTGAAAGTGTATGCCAAAAGATGTATCGCCTAATTTTGGTCTGCACTGGTGGCATGGGTAAATAAAATGTGTTGTACTCTATTGCTAATTTATAAATAAACATATAGTAATTATAATGCCAGTTTTAATACAGTGTTATAAAATATTTGGCAATTAAAATGGTTAACCATCAATTACTTTTACCATTAGCAACTCATCTTCCCTAATGCATTAAGTTACAAATACGTTGGATACAAGAGTGACTTTCAGTTAGGTTCAAGCAACAAATATATTAATTTACAATAACAATATGTTTGGTGCTTCTTGCTATCAAATTTGGAGGAAATAATGAGCAGTTGAAGACTAATTTTTATATAATCTATATTCTACGACTTAGAAAACTTTTACAACAACCAACTTGAAAAAGAAAAAAAGAAAGGTAGAAGATACCTAATTATCTCATTACCATGTAGATGTAACTGGACATTCAGATAGTGAAATGGCCTTAATTCGTCAAAAACAATGTTTCTTTTACAGAAAAGGTAAGAATCTCCTATCTTGTATCAACATGAACAGGGGCAAATGATTGATTGTAAATTAAGTGGAAATATAAGTCACTGCAAAAGCAACGCTTTCTGCGGCCTGTCAGATAGACGGTTTGGCTAGAGTTTTGAAAGATGCCAAAGTTTCTTAAGGGTGTAAGGCGTTCCATAATATCACAGACGATGTCACGAAATAAAAAAATCCTCGTCTGTTTTAAAAGGCAACAGTTTCTGAGACTGTAAAGTGTTGTATTTTCAGGTACATTGTACATGTAAGTAATACTAGGTGTCAAATAATTGTATGTATTAGTTATAGCGGTATAAGCTGTGAGGACGAGTGGGCATGTATCTTTATGTTTAAAAAAGTCCGAAATTCCCCGGAAAAGCGCAACAGGAGACTTTATAATTTTTATAACATTATTCAAAAGAGCGTCCATTTGCTTATTATGAAGCCTCCGGCACACCGACATGGCGTTCACACAGAAATCTAAAGGGATATTTTCCGGAAAACGCCGCAGTCTAATTAATAACCCCAATGTCTGGTTTTGACAAAAATGCAAATTTCAGCTAGCCATCAGACCATCCTGCTTTGTGTATTTCCGGTAAGTTTATGGAGTTTGTACTGCGTTCACATGGCGTTCATAGCCCGGTCCGATGTATTATTACAACTGTAGTGCATTCTTAGAGTGTGTACTAAGATTATAAGGCTACTACGGCGTTCATGCAGCATCCGCACGTCGACTGCAATGGCGTCCTGAAACTGGTCGCACTGCAATCTCTTCAGGCCCCATGTTCAAAAAAAATTTAAGGATCAAGATCCTGATCTTTTCTTTGTGAACACGGGGCCTGTGTCGCTATTAAATCACCAATTTCACGCTAAAGAATTTACGTGCGTTTATACGGCAATTTTGCGGCATTCTTTATATGTTCATAGAACGTAATTTGCATGTTGAAGGGGTTTCTATCGCGACTATTGGGTCACTATGGCGTTCTAGTTTCGGACGCATTGAGAATGCAGATCATCGGCGTTTTATTTTTTCAAGTTCAAAACAGTCGCCTTGGCTCGAAGTTCTGGGACAATGATGGTTCCTCACGGGGACTCGAATCGTTCCCAACTCGACCCAACGACGTCCATGGCGTTTCCAATCCATCCTAGGTTGCCCTGGGAACGCAGTAATGACGAAGGTCCGCGGTGACGAAGGTTTGACATTCATTCATTGAATAATGTAAGGCAAAACTTTACACAATATATCTAAAATGAATAACGTACCCGGCTACTAGTCAGTGAAACGTTTATAAAAAAAACATGCTTATATTGTTGAATTATATTTGAATATAGGCGCATTTTCTTTTACGTTTCACGCATTCTTTTATGAATTTTCTATAAACTTAAAGATTTAGAATACTATGTATTTGACGAAGTAAGTTAGGATAAATTGATATTTTTCAAAATGTGAAACAAAATATTTATATGAATGCATATACGACAGTGTTTAATAAAGGCATTCTTTCCTAGTCTTGGGTAAATATTTTCTGACTAATTGTGTCACGTTAAAGCACATCTAAAAGGATTTGAACACCAAAAATAGCAAATCTGTATTTACTGGTTGACACCACGCTAGTTAATAGTCCGAAATTAAAATGAAAACACTGGTAAATCATAAAGAAAATAACCGAATTGAATCGTATCAAAATCGGGAAAATATTTTTAAAATTTAGCGCGTCACTTTACATAGTGTGACAATAGCGCTAATAATGTGCGAATTTTAAAATGTTTTAAGGCTAAAAAAGGTGCTTTGTAACAAAAGACACGAACAGCTCCGGGAGGCGGTAATATGACAGTTTACAAATTAACAACACATTATAATAATCCTGTTTTAAAATAGTGCATATTTTAGCGGCATTCATAGTACAGTAAAGAGTGTGTAAATTAACACGTACCCATCTATTGGGTGTAAATTAGTAAGCAAATATGGAAAGCAGGGGACAAAATATACCACTTCAAAGAAATATTTCATATTTCTAATCTTCATGTTTTCTGACGAATTCACAATTTTTATAGTGTTAGGGTAGTATGTGGGAAAATATGACACTGTAATTAAGGACACTTGGTCGGTGTGTTAATGCCAAAATGCATCTTAATCAGTTACCTTCCAACAAATCAATTTTCAATAAATGATTGTTTCCCTTAACTATTAGTAATATGGCTACACGATTCTTTACAATTCATATTAAGAAACTTTAAAAAAGGATACACACATGTGCATATAAATATTCACATATATTTTTTCCGTTCTTAGAAAATGTCTATCACAATTTCGACTGTTCTTTTAAATATAATATTTTCATTTTAAGTTAAACTTTGGCAGTAACTCTCGCCGTACACGGAACCTGGGAGGTGTCGCTGACAGAACGCATCCCCAAATTTCCGCGCCACACCAAGAATCCATGGCACAAGATGGTACACGGTAGAAATCTGACATTGTATCAACTCCTAACGATGACGTCTCATCTAAAAAAGATGTCATCGAATCACGTTCAAATAAGCCACGCCAGTTAAAACATACACACAATTATACGTCCACCTAGTTTACTGACACATATTGTCTATTCAGCGTCTCTGTCAAGTCGGATATTTACTGAGATCTAATTAATCAGATTAGACTTATGTCAAAAATTAAAATTAAGTCATGACCCAGAGTTAAACAAGATTAAACTTTCTCTTAAAGTATAATATATTCACGATATATCTATCAATAAGCACTCCCGTATTACTCATAACATCTAATCAATGAGTCTAAAACGAAGTATCATAATGTCAAATGATTGGCAAGATTCTTCCGCCTAAAACATTCAAATTAATTCCTATGTAGTCCTAAAAGACATGATCCTACGCAGCGTTCATTGAAAAAAATAGTCCCCAAAGAATTGCCAATATGATTCGTCACTCAGGTCTGCAGACTAATTCTCTTAAATATTTATGCTTATTTTGACACAGTAGACGCTATACGAAGTTCCATCTCTGACAAATAAGGCGCGGGAATATTAAAAAGAACGCGCGTAGGAAGAATGAACCCGCACAGCAGACACATTAACAAATATTAATTGTTTAAAAACTCCACAAAAGCACCAAGGTCTGTCACATTATAAAATAATTAATTGTACATAATATACAAAACAAAAGAACTTTAATTGTATTCCATTTAACAAATACGCCTTATTGTACTGCATTCAAGGGGGAAAAAACACGTAGTTTTAACGGATTATCGTTTACCATTTTTTCTTCCAAACGCATATCCAAGCCGCTCAGTCTCCTCCAGCCTAGGTCAATATATTTCACTACAGAACTGACTCATATTGACTCCATTTTCTTAAACAGAATTCGTGTAAAAAATGATCACAAAATATTATTCCCATTATCAATTAATATTGTTTTTTAGGACAAACCATTACCAACCCTCTTCGCAATCAACAACAATAACATAAGCAACGACATTCAACCAGTAACAACATATTTTTTTCAACGAAGTGCACTTTTTCTCAGTGCGATCAAATTATCTCACCATTTATTCACTTTATATATACTTTTCAAGGCCGTCGTCGATGGTCCGGCCGGACCAATATTTTGGCCAAAAATGAGTTAAAAAAAACAAACAAAAAACCGCATCGCTGATAAGCAATTTGACACTTAACTGGCCACTTGAAGTTAAGTGTGAAGTTAATTGACATCGACGTGGCTTCGGACAGTTCACCGTATATATTATGAATATCTTAAACTAGTATGCATGAATTCTCCGAGAACTTGATAACATTTTATTTTTTGTACACGGTAACCATCCAAAAGTCATGTTTTTATCACATATCCGTGCCGTTTTTGCGACTCCGTGAAAATGGTATTGCACGGCCGTGCACGTATTTTGACGTCATTTGCGTTATACTCAATAAATGTTAGCGTTTTTCTATGGGCGTCAATGAAAAATGTTTTTTTTTTTCACTTCAAAAGGTACTTATTTTTGGTATGTAATAAACAAAATATTAAATTCGTGTAAGTTCATTACTGAATTTATTGAACTCGATGAATAAAATATGATACTCGACAGAGGCTCGCATAATATATTTTCATTCAACTCGTGAAATAAATCCATAATCAACTCATTAAACTTACTCAATTACATAATTACAGTGCAGGGACGGTTCCGGCCTAAGTATTTTGAAGAAATCGATCTTGCCATGGCCAGTGTTAAATAGAGATTTGACCAACCGGGATATCGCGTACTATAGAACTATTAAGGCCGGACAACCTTTGAAGACCGAGTGCACTAGAAAACTTGGTTTTGTTTGTGATTTCTATGGCAACGATATTAACTGAGACATCTTAGAGATGCAGCTTCAGCTGCTACGTTCACATTCGACAAATCAGAAAATAGTACTGTTACTCTACCTGACGTTTTGAAATTTGTGTCAAAACAGTCGGTGCTAGAACGAGCACTGTTCTCTGATGTCGTTGTGTTGTTAAAGATTTTGTTAGTAATGTCTGCTTCTAATGCTACCAGTGATAGGACATTCTCGGCGCTCAGAAGAATAAAGACATACCTGAGATCTATAATGTCTCAAGTACGCTTGAACAAACTAATGGTGTTACATATTCAAAAGGGCAGGACAGATTCACTCAACTTACGTGTAATTGCCGACGAGTTCATTACCACCAGAGAACGACGGCGATGTGTTTTTGGAAACTTTACATAAAATGAGACTCTGTATTTTGTATGATTATTTGAACAAAATACAAGTTACTGCTAAACAAAAAGCGGTTATTGTTGACTCTTTATGTAATATTCTTCCATCATGGCATCGATTGTTATTTAAGCTTATACCATTGTGTGATTTATGTTAAAACAAAAATCCACGTACTGTAATATTTTGTAATATATTGTATTTGTTTTACAATAATTATCAGATAAAATGCATCTAAAGAATTATAACAACATCAGTTATTGTTTATTTTTCATTTGCCAAATATCAATTACATGTATTCATTTTTTTATGTACACCTGCCCGTCCGTTATGCAAACCTTAATTTTCACCACTTTAATCTGTAAAAAATCGCTGACATTTTACTATAACATGTACTAGCGACAGGCTGAAAGCTGTGCCAAATATACGCGAAAAACGCCCCTGAGAGCATCCTAGAATACAAAATTTTCCGGGGGAGCATGCCCCCGTACCCCCCTAGATTCTGACTAAGACATACCAAATTGGCCGCACCAATCACAAAATCGTGACGACGGGCCTGCTTTTATAAGCTTATTTACATACAGATACAACCCATTCCATTCATTTAGTTACTCGTAGATACTACTAGTATCATTAAAGTCCTTAACAGTGGATTAAAACTAACGCCCAATCAGATCGATATAACGTGTATCAGTGAAGTTTCAGCTATCGAAGTATTTCAAGTACTGCTAGTATGTTCATTCAGCAGTTTTCTTCGAACAGAGTCTGTTACTATTTGAATAGCGGCAAACTTGAAAAGACGTTAATCTGGAATTATCTCATTTAATCTCGTTGAATTATCACTTAAAGATATATTTTACCCAATATCCTTCAGTACACACGCAATGTAGAAGCGATTTGTTCGATAAAATCTAAATGATTGGAAGTTCCCGAATCAAATCTGTTTTTGAGAGATTTTGCTCAACTGTTTTTCCATTGATATAAAAACATAAATCAAATCTGCAAGTCTTATTTCAGTCACTTTTTGTTTATTACTGATTACAACAGCTTGAAGAGCAGTGCAAGAATAATCGAATTAAAGACATTTGAGGTGAAGTTCGTAAAGCCTATACTTTAAGAGAAGTATGGATATGAGTATACATGTATTTCAACTATACTAATACATGTACATGGTTTTATCACCATTTAACGTAATTTCAAGTTTTTATTTCTGTTAGTGTTTTGGACACAATCATTATTGTTTACTTACATGTACAATGTATATACAAAACATCATCTTTAAGACAAGTTTGAAGTTAACTTTGACAAGACAAGTTTGAAGTTAACATTGACACTACTCAAAACCTATGGTAAAACAAACTCCCAACTTTACTTGCCAATGTAGTCATTAAAGAAAATTTAAAGGTTGCCTAATACGTACGGGACCTTTTTAATTATTATAAGATTGGTCGAAACGTGCCTGTTCTTGCATTTAACATATGCACTTTTCATACAATTTATAGACTCTGTGAGCACTTGATTTTAGACCACATCCGTAACTTGAAACCTAAAATATGAGAGTATGGCACTTCACTGGCAGGCTCCCATTGTATTCAGAAACGTGTTGGGTTGCAGAAAAATCTTATCTTCGGGACAAATTGCTTTGTCTGCTTTCTAAATGGTAAAGTGAACAGGTTGAAAGGAAAGATCAACAAGGAAGGGTGACGCTCACGGAACGCTGCCCCAAACAACGTCGATACAAAGGACCACTGGAAATGTACACAGTAGGGCACCGTATAAAAAGGATAACATAAAACTAAAATAAACATAAGACGGAAAAGGATAGGAAAATCATAAAAATAATAGTTTTAATTCATTAACAAATTAGGACCAACTCACAAGTCACAGAAAGTAAAACTTTTTAACACATATTTTGTATCTCATATTATTTTATACACACACCTTCGATAAAATCACTTACGCTTAAACACGAGGGTGCTTTCTTTTATTTCCGAATCATTTACTATTGTACGAAATGTTTCTTTTTAATCTACACCCTAGAGAACATTGAGCAAACTCAACAATCTTTGCAAAAATGTCTACGTTAATATCCGAGATATTCCTATGATGATAATGGCACGATGCCTACAGACGATTCCTTCCATGAAATTAGATCAAATCCTTCTAACAAGGTCATGGGGTCATGGAGGAGTATACATCAAACATTTTAGAAAATGTAATTCTCTGATTATGTACACTGTGTATATTATAGAATTAAACAGAAAAATATTTCCCGGACAGATAGATGGCGAACACCTGTTTTGGCGAGACGATTATGTTGGTTGCTCGCGATCTGTTCACTAATCTATCGTTCCAATATATTGAGAATAGATCGTCTGTCTGATATAGACGCCTCAACAATACTTTGATAAACCCGGATAGTTTTGTATTTTCACCGTTAGATAAATAAAGTAGGAAGTAAAGACGTTTTATGGTTTTCAATTTTGAAGAGTGTAAGAGTCTATCCATTTCGCGATTTGGCACTTCCGTTACAAGAATATAGCAGCGAAAAGAACGAGATAAAACTGAAGTTTTAGACTAAAAAATTAACATGATTACAAAGATATGCAAATAACGTTTAAACGTTTATAAACAAAATAATGTTTTAGGTTTTACTCTTTATTTATAAGCAAATAACGATACACAGCGTATATATAATCTCAAGAGGTATCCTGCCTTAAATTCGTATTTGTTGAGGATGATGAGGGCGCAGGGCTTGATTAAGGTTGTTCTATATCAAAAATAAATTTCTAAGTTTAATTGATTAATTATTTAAATGAAAAGGGCGAATTTTTACATGTCCAAGTCTACTTGTCCATAAGCACTAGCAAGGTTTGCATGCAGTTGTTGCATGTGGAAAGGATTTTTATATTTGTCAAATGTTCTAGAATATTTTATAGAGAAGCAAAATACTACAGACATTAAATAGCTTAAAACTGGAATCGTTTAAGACTTTACTTTTAAAACAGTATTTAACCATTACACGGATAACACTCATTCATTATTACATATACAAATTAATACAACCATAAAATAGAATAAATGAAATTTGTTAATGAAGAACAAAACAGCAATGTTTAAAACGTTGCAAGTTCGGTTTGATTGAGTCTAATGAACTGCAGTGGTAATTACAATCAACTGTCCATGCCCCTTAACACCGGCTTTACCAGAACTTGAATAATACTCTAGAAACACCCATAGATGTCTTCATACGACGGCGATCATAAAACCTCCAATATGGCACTTGTCATTTAATAGACCGCGGCGCATGATATGAACACATTAAACATAAATTGCCGATGAGGTTGTGGTAGCCTTTACAGTTTTGACCAAAAGATTATTCTGTTAAAGTACAGAAAAGAAGAACTCAGAAAATTTGACATATGTATTAGTGTAATGATTGATGCATGTACACATGATCATTCTTGGTTATTGTATAATCAAATCAGTGAAAAAAACGCATGAAATACCGGTATCCGGTAAGACTGATGTCGGCCTTCAAGTCTATTAAAAAATATATGAAAATATGGAATTCCAAATCAAGCAAATACTAAACCACAGTGGCACCATTAATTAATTATTACACTTGTATAATTACCTGTTTAATAACTGTTCTGAAATTATTTTCAAATTTTGACAATTGAATTGTGCAAAATACAAGTGTAATAAGCCTTAGGCAAACAACTGATGTTCTTATCCAGTGTAAATAAACGGCAGGAGAAAAAAGAACGAGAAGAAAATAAGTGAGAAGTAACGAAAAAATAAATCCAATAGATTAAAGAAATAATCACATATGAAAGGAACCAATAAAAAAGAAAATTATTCTAACAAATAAACACTATGTGGTTGCAATGAAATTTAGGAAACATAGGGTTACAGCGAAACAAACGAGATATTATATAGCAATGCCCACAGAGAAACGGTTATATCAAAGGAACCTCACAGCTGAGGTAAAGTGGTTCTACATTACAGAGAATAAAAACCCTTTTATTTGCAAAAGAGAAAGGAGAACTGCAGAAATTATATGAAAAGAAAAGGGGCAATATACGGTTGTTGATGTAATGTTTGAAATGTGTACATGATAAAAGTACGTGTACGTAAAAGCTTCATATTACATAGCATAAAAAGTTGATAAAACAGAAAAAAGCGCTGTAGAACATTGTTAACAAATATATAAAAAAAGCGTTGCAGGCTCGGCTTGATTGAGTCTGTTCTTTGACAGTACTGGAAAGTGCATGCCACCGCCAAACCCCAGCACCGACTCAAGTAGAATTAAACATTTACACGTGGTAATGGTGAAATTTTGATTGATGAGACATCTGCAGATGGTTAGCGTGGAACCTTAAATGAGACACGTTGGTGTTATTCCATGAAAAGCGGCGTATGATCTCCAAGTATAAGAAAAAACTTTACGAACTGATTAAAACAATGAGTACTATTCCAACGACAATTTTTTTCCATAAAAATCTAAAGCACAGACTAAGTATTTTATATTCAAAAATGAAAAAAACAAATCAAAAACAAATCTGATAAAGAGTGCGCAAACAGACCGAAACATATCGTCAGGCAGGCAAATCTATAGTTACACTCCATATATGTTATTTAACATAGCAAGAAGCACGTGCCTATCAAATTATAATAATCATTAATTGTTATAATAAATATACATATCACATATGTGAATTAGTTTTGATATTTAAATAAAATACAAGAAACTGATTTTTTATTATCTAATGCGAACCAATTTATTTTTCATACCGAACATGGCCACTTTTTATTTTTAAGAAAAAAGCCGAACAGAACGTTCCTTTTTGTTTGTTTGAACAACCTGCGCACGATCATTTTGCAGCGAGTGATACTAAAATGATTGAACTATCCCTTTTAACTTCACAAACTATCCCCTTTACCGCCCAACTAAAACGCTCACGTAGACCTAAAACGCGGAAACAAAAGCTCACGCCGTACGCTAATGTTTAATCGTCGTAAAATTGCAGAAGTTTTATTGAGGGTTGATTCATGGTACGAATTTTTTATATAAAAATGATCAAAGAACTTAGTTCAGATCATTTCCAAGGTCATGTGTTGTCTGGGGGAAAATACGCGAAATTAGAACGCCAGGGATATATAAATAAAATTAATGAAGTAAACAGGGGAACAGATGAGGTAGGTTTTACACGAAAAGAACATTCTTAATGATGGTAAAGATGAATCATTAAGATTTTCATTTGTTACGCTAGAATCATAGCAGTAAACAGGTTGTAATAATTAGCACTTGTTTCCTACTTATTTTCTATAAACAAAACGTACTTTGCGTAAAATTGTAGAGTTTAAAGCGAGAGCAAAAACTACAGAAAGTTACGAAACATATTTATTTGTCCTTCAGAACAAAGGTCCATACCATGTTGTATATGCCGAGGTACATATTTGAAATAAATCGCCATTATTTGACATGAGGTAAAGGTCAGTTTCATGTTGTTTCATTCCTGTGCATATTTCTTAAATGTAAAGTTGTCATGTAATAAGTAATATATACATGTACAATAATAGTACTATAGCTGTAATACACATGACTGGGGGGATTTCTAGTTACTGATTAGGCAAATGTCGGTGTGATTTTAACCTAACAACCTCAAAATGGCAGTGCCTCTACACTATTTAGCAAAATAAGACTGATTCCTTCTCAAGTTAATGATTTTACACAAAGCGTTACTGTGACCTTGATTTTTGACATAACGACCTAAAAATCGACTGGCCCCGGCAAGGTCCATACTAAGTTTCACAAGCTTCAGCCTACTACTTATCAAGTTATTGATTGAACAAGGACTTAACACACAGTGCCATTGTGACTTTGACCTTTGATGTAATGACCCCAAAATCAAGGTTCATAAATCAAAGCTTTTAACTTCTTAAGAAATTGATTGCAGAAAGATACCAGAAAGAACGTACAGACGTACGGACGTTTCAACCCCTATGCTTTCTGAGTGGGGCCATAAAAATTGAAATTAACCAAAAAAAGATGTCAATACTAACACATTAAAATATTATAAAACATGCTGGAAAAGGTGCAATATTAAATTGTATAACAAAATGGTAAAACAAAACTGTTTCTATGACTGGAAACTATTTCCTATTTGCTTTATTGTACTGATACAAGTTTTACAAGTCCATAAAACTAAATGTCTCATGCAATGAACATACAATTTGAAAAAAGGATATAACTTCGTTTAAAAGAGAAAACTAGGTAGACTGCATAAAGCAGAATGATCCCTATATTGTACCCAGATTAACAATATACAAATGTGCATTTTGTTAGCTATCTGTTTATATTATTTGTTCAAGTTTAACTGTTAAAAACAAAGCTTCAATGCCGATTCTTTACAGCAAATTGTGCATGACTGAAATGCAATGTTTAAGCGGGTCAAGGTCGTTGCAAAAACGGGTATTTGTCTCGTGTCTGTAGTCCTGTATATATGTTATAATAGTACGTTGTAAAGTGTGTATTCTCTGTTAATACAATTATTAGTTTTGCCTAACTGTTAGAATGGGGTATTGTCGGACTAATTGTATTTTCTGTTAATAACATTGTTAGTTTTGCGTAACTGTTAGGATTGGAATAGTCGAAGTGATTTATGTGTTTATTAATTGAACTGAAACGTTAAAGAATTTGTCTACTGAAAATGTTATTTACTACAATAATTTCTCTGAATTAT
The DNA here is from genome assembly GCF_026571515.1 of Ruditapes philippinarum. Taxonomy (NCBI): domain Eukaryota; kingdom Metazoa; phylum Mollusca; class Bivalvia; order Venerida; family Veneridae; genus Ruditapes; species Ruditapes philippinarum. The sequence continues at coordinate 58,584 of NW_026862339.1, read as the reverse complement.
TTTTTCAAACCTGGTACAAAACGAATCAGAGTGCTGAAGATACTGACGAAAAGCGAATTTCAAATTTTGCCAGATTTTTAAATTTTTCAAGATTTGTCTGGAAGAACCTATTTTATTTCTTCTGAGGAAAATAGGACCGAGTGAGATTTTTTTAAAAAAAATCTCGATCCTACATTCTGGCACCATCAAGCACACATTTTACAAAATTTGTAGTACTGCATTATGAACCGGGCACAAATAATATTAGTACTTTTTAAGAACGTCAAAAATAAAATAAATATTTTTTTCAATTGATCGATTTTTTTGGAAAGTTTCGGTTCAAATCTACTGGCATCGAAACTATATTGTTATTCGTAAGAATATTGTAAGAAAGTAGACAAGAAAGAAGGCGATTTATCGCTCTTCAAATAAATTCGGACTTGCAGCTTATTTTGACACTAAGCCACGGGAGGCGATGATGAATTCTTGCACTGTATGTGCAAAGTTATAGAGCTGTATTTAACTTCTGAAGCTATTGTTCAATGGCAGAGAATATTACAAAAAGAACTATCCCTAGGGTCATCAGAAACTATCCCTTTCTTCGCCCAACTTAAAGCCGACGTGTACATTGAAGATGGCTCGATGCTGTCCGATGTCCACAAGTAAGGCATCAAAATCCAAACGCTTTATCAATTGGCGTCCTGAAAGTAGAGTAAAACAATTTACAAACAGCATCCAAAATACTGAAATGATTAAATTCAATTCATTTATCGTCTGCATCAAATCTTTTTGTTTTATAATGTAAAATCCTGCTTTTTTTGATGCAGTAATTCTGTAAAATTCTTTCAGAATAATTTCGTCTTTGAAGACTTAAAATCAAATTTCCTGCACCACGCTGTTGACTTAATCTAAGTAATTTAAGAAACTGTTAAGCTTGTTTTTGTTTTCAATTTTCAATATGCTGGAGCATGTCGACGTTTTTGCATTGTGACGTCATAGTTTTGTGGGTAAAACTTTGCTTTATTAAATCATCTACTCATAAATTTGTTTAGATTTTACTTATAGAAAACATTACGATTGTCTTTACTAAAAAGAAACAAGGCACATTTTATTAACATAAAATGTATGTATCCTCAGTTTTACTTCTTTATCACTCTGCAATCGTAACTACTCGGCTTTCTCCGACATTTACCCAGGAGTTCGGAGAGATTAATATGCAAATAAAACTCGTGGACTGAGATGACAAAATACAGGAAAATATTTCATACAAAGGTTTTAACTGTAATTAATTTACAGACATACTCTTTTTTATATGTTGTAGCGTATTTAAAGTCCCGTTAATATCATTCTAGGCATTCAAAGTACACAAAAAATATACATATCAAACTAACTCATATATGCTGACAAACTAGCATTTAAATGAAAACCAAAAATAATCTTAATCTATCCATCTTTAACTCAATTACTAATTGAGTGGTGATGCACACAAAGATTTCGTCTTAAACTAAATTCTTGCATTGCAATGCAAAAAGAGAATAAAATAAAAAAAAATTATATTGCACTTCTGCAACAAATCAGAATCAGCCATTACTTGAAAGTATTTGAGATGCGGAAAGCAGTAAAGTGTAAAGTTTTAAATAGCAACCGACTCATTCTCTTCTGTAGAAATACAAATGTATTTTCATTCACATTAAATTTGTATAACTTACAAGACTTAATCTTTATAATTAGAATAACATGGTATTAATTTTAATATTGATTAAAACACTTAAATTTAATAAATTTGTTACTTTGCCAAATGAAACTTTTCGCGATTCAAAGACGATGTGCAGAGAGTCGGTGTCAGGATTGATTCGGTAAAATGCACTTTTTTTCACTAATAACTAATTTTCCCCATGAGCGCATTTTTCTAAATCTTATTTTGAGTATATTATACATTTTTCTTTCTTCATTTCGTTGATCTTACACGATTTTCTGTCGGTTGTTAAGTACAATATAAGAATATATTTCTCTTTTGACGATTCATATGATTCATTTTCTGTCTATGGTTTTAACTCGTGTCTTGTAAATGGAAATTCTACTATTAACAAATAGAGAAGAAAAGCATACAAACAAAATTGTAAAAATGGGATAAAAAAATAATCGGCATAATGACAGAAGAAAGCATAAAGAATTCGAAATGACGATCAATAAGACTGATCTTGATTGTGTGAAGTTGTTGATGACGTCGTTTTGGTCCGCAGAAATATCTATTTATAGTAACAAGATTGATTTAAACTTTTAAATCTGCATGATCATTTTTTATTTTTATTTATTTATTCATTCATTATTTTTTTTGAAAATATATGAATTATTTCAATACGTTATTTAAACATTATTTAAAATACGATATAAATATAATTTAGATTTTAATTATATATACAAAAGTATGTAATAACCAATGATTAATTCAAATAAGACCACCAGAAGCAATAGAGTGAAATGATATTACACATCTATTAGAATAACTGAAATAAGAAATAACAGACTATACAGACTATCCGCAAAATCAACAGACCAGAACACAGCAATATTCTATCAAATAAATAAAAATAATATTAGTAAATGAAATAACAAATACATCGTCAACAGCAACAAAAACGAAGAAAAAAATGCGAAGGACTGCAAAAAAAAGAAAGAAAAAAAACAACAACAACAACAGCAACAAAAAAAGAAAGAAAAAAGAACGCCCACGCGTTCAAATCTCTCTCTCATACATTGTAGCCTTTCATCTTCTCTAAAATTCAGTTTGAAAATTTCAGTACACATATAATCTCTTGCACAGTTAAGAGGCACCTGCCTAACGTAAGACGTACTTCTCGCAGATTATATAATCACTTCGCAGTTTGCCAATTTTCCAACTATTCTCTGCCTCGGTCTAATTTGCACTCCATTTCTTCAAGAAAATTAGCGCAACTACCTGCAAGAGTTTACGGAGCCGATCTCTCTGTCTGAATTGCTCGGAATTTGAAAGATTTCTTCTTTTCCTGATTTTGTTTCATGAAGGAAAGATAGAGGGGTTAGATGTTATAAAATAGAACCAGGGCCGATTTTACATTCGGATAAACATGCGTTTGAAAAAAAATACGCAGAACAAAAATAAATTCAAATAAATAAAATTTCAAATAAATAATACATAAAAGACCCGCCAATTCCTGTTAAAATTGTCTTGTTTCTCTTCCAAAAATGACATTGAAACAAATAAAAGCAAAGCCAAAAGTATATAAAAGAGAATTTATTTTATTGCAGTAAATGATGAATCAACATTTTCAGTGAATGAAAACGAGAAATTCGATGTTAATTTGAGGCAACTTTATGTTAAAAAATAATTGGTTGGGGGTGCATTTGATAACAAAATCAATTTTCTTTTAACTTTTTTACACATATAAAATTTAAACACCATTACAATAATTTACAAATTGTCGACTCGATACCATTCTTTAACGATTATCTATCGGTTTTTTAATTTTTGTTGCGTACGCTTTTTTCACAAGTTGCATTGCAAATAAAACGAGGTAACCTGTTGTTGTTCGGAGACATTAGTCTGATTGATTTGGTGGTGTGAAACCGCAGTTCGTCGAATGAATTTGCGTAATGTGAAACGTCATTGTTCTGTTTGCTCAAAAAGTTGGATGAATAACACCAGAATGTCTGTATGCAGCACATTTTACAGCATTTTAACAATGTTAACTATAAACAATAAATTAGAATTAAGCAAGGTCTGTTATAGGTGCAATGCCGTTGAATAAATAATGAAACACGGAGTAAAACAGGGTGAACACGCGCAGACGTTTAGGTACTAAATTCTCTTAAATATCAATGAACCTGATACCATGATAAAGTAAACGATAGTGGTTGGTTAAAACCACTTAGAACTGTCCATAAATCGACTCAATCGAAACGAGCCTGCAACATTTTTATACTACAGGCGTTTCCAATCGTGACCATTATACATGTAAATTCTAGTCCAACAAGTCAGAAAAAGTATACATGTTTTTATTTGAATTATAAAGTCAGTGCGACACATGAAAAACGCAAAAACTATTTCACCCCATGGTATACCACATACTATCGTATATATTATTATTATTTGGACATTTAATTTCCTTCTTCTTTCATAATTAATTACAAAGGCTTGTCGGCAATTATCACGAGGTTTTATTGAGTTGGCGAATTTTACAGTTTCGTGACAAATGAATTATTCTGGTTTGGAACTAAAGAAAACCTTGATACCACTGGTACAAACAATTCTAATTTGACGCAAGTTGACCGCAAATATTTTAAATTATATATATATTTACTTATAACACGTTAATAAAAGTATATAAATAACATACCTATATCGGACTATAATGAATTTGGCGCATTCCTCAAATGTTATTTAATGAAGAAGACGTTTGCATGTTATTGTTTTTCAGTACAATGTAAAATAAAGTTGATTTTAAACTATCACACGTTTTTTATAATTCTAGAGAAGTAGATATCTTGAGCAGAAAGAGCAATCGAAACAACTCGCAAAATATTTGTACATTCGGAACACTCGACTATAATTCATAATGATTAAATTTCAATAAATAAATTCCGTATCCGAAGATTAGACGGAAAGGGCCGAAATATTGCGATTGTTAAAGAGCTGCTGAAAGCAGTATGATGCAATTTCTTCTTCTTACGTCATTTTGTAGTACTATCTTAAATACTAGTAATTTCTTCGTAATAATTATCTCAGAAAACCTGTTTTTGTAATTACATATCTAACCGATGTGAACTATATCTTCAAGTTGTTTATTACGTAAATAAAACTATATGTGAACTGTAAAAAATGATTCCAAAGTGAAAGTATAAATGAGTCATGCAATTGGCTTTTGTAATTACAGACAACATTGATGATGTTTTGCTCAATATAATTTGCAATTAACGTTAATTTCCAGTAAAAGACAGTGGTTTATAGAATCAAATTACGTACAACCAAATTATTCCTACGTAGATACTAGTATGTTGTTAATATAAAATGCAAAGAGCGGCATCACAAGAGTATAGTAAAGCGTTTCTCTTGAATAAATAGTCATATAAATAACAATAATGCAATAAAATAAATGTTCTATACAACAAAAATTACGACACAAAAAATCACGGCGCCGTAAAGCTTTTCAGTATTTTTCTTACCTTTATAAAAGTATATTTATAAACAGATTCTTACGAAGGCCAGACGATGTATATGTGCTTAGAAAATCTGTTTTGTATTGTTTATTTTGCAGACGACATTTATAGGCTACTTTGCGACAAAACCTTGAACCTCGTGCACACTTATTTGTTGTTGTTGTAAGTCGTTGTCAATTTCATTGCAGTAGACATTTCATTTTATTCCAATAGGCTTCAAAGCCCACGAGGACACAAAACATGCAAATTACGAACAGTGTATGACATAAACATATATACATAATATCAACAATAATTCAATTATTTGGAGAAGATTAATTTTGATTGATAAAGACAATATCAGATTCATTTTTTCATAAGTAGTTAAATATGTACGTATATTTTCATATCAAAATTAATCTATAAACCACTAACTTACAGGGTTCTTTACACGCACCACTTTGTCTCTTGAGAAGTGTTGTATGAATTTCATACTGCATAACAATGTTGACTTTTAGTAATAACAATCTTATTACCTTCTTAAACTCAATATATACATTAAGCTGCGGTCTCACTTACTCCCGGCAGAGCCCAGGACCATCCCGGTAAGTTACCGGGATGATCCGGGACGGTCCGGGGTGAAATTATTGTTGCGGTCACACTTACCCCGGCAGGACTACGGTAGTTCCCAATTAACCACCCAGGATGCGCTCCGGATCATCCAGACAGAGCCCAGGTGAAGCTACGGTTCATGCCGGTGCTTACCCCGGTCGTTCCCGGATGACGCCGGAAGAGCCCCGGTTGACCCAGGCAGAGTCCCGGTCGATCCAGGCAGAGCCCCGGCAGAGCCCAGGACGATCCAGGCAGAGCCCCGGAGAACCCCTGTGGATTGAAAACGCCCGAAAATGATAACATTGATACATAATTTTTATTTAATATAATATCTATTGTTCCAGAATAGTAATTCATGATGATTTTTTGAAAATTCCTTATGCCAGACTGAAGGGAAAAGAAAAGAAGGGAAATGGGAAGGGTTTTAATACAAACAAGTGCAATCATCGCAAATTGTCTTTTGAAATGAACCGGGCTTTGCCGGGGCTCTACCGGGATCAACCGTAGCTCTACCTTTATCCTCCGGGGCTCTGCCTGTAGTTACCGGCGCTCTGCCGGCATCTACCGGGGCTCTACCGTAGCTCTACCGACTATATCATACCCTGGATCATCCCCGGTTTGTGCCGGCAGAGCTACGGTGCTTCCCCGGTATAACCCCGGTCGTTCCCGGCAGAGCTAAGGATGAAGCCGGCAAAGCTATACCTTCCCGGATCATCCCGGACTACCCAGGTGATATTAAATATTCTATTCCATCCGGGGTCGAATGCCGGATGTTCCCGGATCATCCCGGACGTTGCCGGCAGAGTTACGGATGTATTCCGGTTGTTCCCGGTCGTACCCCGGTCGTTCCCGGATCATCCCGGACGTCTACCGGGGCTCTGCCGGGATGTAAGTGAGACTGTAGCTTTAGTTCTCAGCATTGCAAAATAACATTCACATATTCACATATATTCTATATGGGTTATCATAAATGAACTAACTTCTACGAGTAAATGAAATAAAGAGATATTCTTATCTTGATTAATATTTCGTAGAAGTGGTCATATGTCTTGGAATTGAGAAACTCAACATGTAACAGTAGCTTGTAGATGGAAAAGCCTAATGTTTGACAATACTTCAATATCACTAAAAACAGAGAAAAACTAAAGAACGCTCAAAACGACAAAATTGAAAATGTTGCAGTTGAGCCTGTTCATAGACGGTGCTGGAATATAAAGTTACCGTACACACCCAAGCACTGCTTAAGCAGAATTCAACAGTTAGACACGAAAATGGTTGATTTGAAGTTCTTTTACGTATAGCAGTGAGCATTTATGTAATGTTTTGTTTTGAGAGAACGAGAAGAGAGAAAAGTTCTTTCATTTAAAATTTGCTCTGGTAATTTCAGGAAACTTCATGATAGAGAAAGTATTTATCTGTTCAGAAACTTATCTAAAGTACACGATGCACACAAGTAAAAGTAAACCTTTCGTTGCAGACTAAATATTTTGCAATAGCGAAAGTGTATGAAAAAATTATAATATGTAGGCTAAATTTAAATAGATGAGAAATCCGATATAGCACCTGAGTTATTATATTTCTGATAAAAAGAAAACAGTTGAAAAAGAAATTTAGAGAGAGGGGGAGAGAAGTGGCCTAGAAAATGTACATGGCCGGGATAAGTCTGAAATTACGATAGCTTCAACAGGATCTTTCAAATTAAAAACTAGAAATGTGTCCATAGGACACTGATGTCCCCACACACCACTGTTCTGTCAATCTTATGACTCTAGGTCAAATATTTTTTGGACTACATGTGCCACAAGTTGAAAACTAAAAATCAACAAAGGGCCATAATTCTGTTAAATTTGGTCGCAGCAAAAAATCCTTCCTTTACTACGATCTACACATTAAGGTTGTTAATCCCTGGAAGTTTAAGCAAAATCTGCCATCCGGTTTGCATTCACAAAATTTCTACATAGTACAAAGTGAAAAAATCAACAAAGGGCCATAATTCTGTAAAATTTGGTCGCAGCGAAAATTCCTTCCTTTACTACCATCTACACCTTAAGGTTGTTCATCCCTGTAAGTTTAAGCAAAATCTGCCATCCGGTTAAAGAGGAGTTGCGTTCACAAAATTTCTACATAGTATGAAGTGAAAAAATCAACAAAGGGCCATAATTCTGTTAAATTTGGTCGCAGCAAAAATTCCTTCCTTTACTACCATCTACACATTAAGGTTGTTCATCCCTGGAAGTTTAAGCAAAATCTACCATCCGGTTTAAGAGGAGTTGCATTCACAAAATTTCTACGTAGTATATAGTGAAAAAATCAACAAAGGGCCATAATTCTTTTAAATTTGGTCGCAGCAAAAATTCCTTCCTTTACTACCATCTTACACCTTAAGGTTGTTCATCCCTGTAAGTTTAAGCAAAATCTGCCATCCGGTTTAAGAGGAGTTTCGTTCACAAAATTTCTACATAGTATATAGTGAAAAAATCAACAAAGGGCCATAATTCTGTTAAATTTGGTCGCAGCAAAAATTCCTTCCTTTACTACCATCTACACTTTAAGGTTGTTCATCCCTGTAAGTTTAAGCAAAATCTGCCATCCGGTTTTAGAGGAGTTGCGTTCACAAAATTTCTTCATAGTATAAAGTGAAAAAATCAACAAAGGGCCATAATTCTGTTAAATTTGGTCGCAGCGAAAATTCCTTCCTTTACTACCATCTACACATTAAGGTTGTTCATCCCTGTAAGTTTAAGCAAAATCTGCCATCCGGTTTAAGAAGAGTTGCGTTCACAAGATTTCGGGACGTACGGACGGACTGACGGAATGACGGACGGACGGACAAGTGCAACGCTATATGCTCCCACATTGTGGGGGCATAAAAAAACACCCTCACTTGGTTTAAGTTTAATTTTTATTTATTAATAACTACTGAATAACATGAGTGAAATTTATAAAAAGTAAAGACTATATAGGACTCTATGAGAAGACATGTGTACGAATTCAAGAGGTTAATAGATATATTTGTGGTTTGCCTTTTACAAACAAATATCAAGGGCATATACAGTTCCCTTTGAATTTGACAACGAAAGACTATCAAGTTTATCCAAAGTCAGCCAATTGCATTAGTATTAAAAATATTTTGTTCGAGTTCCCTGTAGTAGGGTCCTACAAGAAGAAAGTGATATTCGCCTTCTACTTGCCTCCTATTGCATGAGGTACAAAGCTTATAAAATAAGTGCTGATTTATCGCAAAAATAAACCATGCTGTTAAAGTTCTAAAACAGTGCAAAAGAAGCAAGAAAATAAATAGGATAACAAGTGCATTCTATGAGTAACTAAGAAAAATAACCACACTTCTCTATATAATATTATCACGAAGATACATTTATGTAAACATCATATAAACGTCGGCGTTATTTAAAAGTGCTATAAAATTAAATTTCCAACTGATCATCATTGCAATAAGGTGAGAGGGGTGTTTGTTAGTATTGGCTTAATCATAAGAGGGGAATTTTAATTTGTAACAAGATGTGAAAATACCCTCCGTATGGTGCCGAGAACGAAATCGAGATATAGATAGACGCTATCGATCTCTTGTTATTATATTATCCAATAATTGTTGGGTCATCTCGCCCTAACTGAGGGTAGAGTACAACTATCGGGACGGCATGCGATAATTACATTCTTTAAACATACAATATATCAGTTATTGGCATATCAGAATAATTATAGCAGGACAATAAATGTCTAAACCGAAGAAAATAGGAAGTGCCGTGTGCAGATAATTATTTCTATTAATCTGTGAAGTTGGTGCCATTTATGAGAGAGAAATAGAATGGATGGTTAGCGGATTTAAATGACAGTTTACAAGCTGTAAATGGCGTGTAGTTATCTGACCATTTCCAAATAAAGATATAAATTATAAAACGATGAACAGACATCAAAAACTGCCGACAGTAATTACAGACAAGTGTTTTTGCGCCGTTTAAAGAACTGACGATCTCGCATTTAAACAGAAATAAATAAACTGATCATATAAACGAAGAAAAATACTACATGCGTTACTATAAAGTCTACATTTTAGATTTCTTTCAAATTCATTTAAGTGTAATATAATTGTTGTTTCATTTATTCAAAAGCAGTAATATTAATTTAAGCTTAACAAGTAAGTTAAGGTAGTTCGTTGTACTAAACCTCCCTCGAGTCTACGCTTGGACAAATCAGTATCATTTGTCTAGAACTGTAGAGGCAGACACCTTAATCACAAGGCCACATCTCACATCTCACGAAAATGGATACAAGTCCAATCCGAAACACTTTGACCTTGTGATCATACATGAGGGATATTGCATTTAACATAACCTGTTCAACACTTTAAGTTTTGCCTAACCGGCAGTGAAAATGAAAAAGTTACTAACCAAGACACTGGAAACATAAATATCATTATATTATTGTTTATAAATAGCAGGTAACAAAGCAAAACAACAACAACGACAGGAAAACAAAAATCTTGCTTCACAAAACTTTCTCATCTTTTGGACCGTTTTTTATCTTCGCAGAAAATAAAAAGTATTCCCTTAAAATACTGTAACTGACAATTTGTTAATTATCTGTCGTTGATGCAGGCTATTTCGCGATAAACTATTCCCGAAATGTTTATAAAAATAACCGAAATGTAATCACGATGTCAAAAAAAGGATTGTTTCAAATTCAGATGTTTGTTTATAGAATGCCTCAACAACAGCAAATTGCATGCACATGGAAAAGGCATATGAGAAAAGATATCCAAGAACGCGCATCTTTTTTTAGGAAATTGACTGTCGTCTGCAGCCATCGGATGAACAGAAAAGTGATGTTACCAAACGATGGGTATTTTTCGTCCCTCTAATCTTGGTTTAATAATTAGAAATCAGAAACAAACACACGAAAATAGAATTGTTTATTAAAAAATCTGCAAATAGCTTCGCATTAAACTTTGTTATTTTACATGAAAAGATTGAACTTAAACTAAAACGACAAAGAGCATAGCAAAGTTTCATTTGCACAATGATTTGAGCTGTTTGTAAGACCAACACAAACGCCACTTTTTATATACAGAAATGAAGTATCCCTCATGACCCGACCTATTCAATTAGTCTGCAATTTTTAAGGGTATTTAATTGGCTTCCGAGAAGATCACCCCTTTTCCAAGATTTTTATACGTTCACAACAGGTGGCCAAATTTACGTAAGACGGGTAGTAACATATTTAACTTCTTGATTCTCCGGTTTCACATTTAAATTTTTATGAAATAACACGATTTCAACATAAATTATTCCACAGAATTTCCGATTTCAACTTCAGCGACTTCACTAATTCAACTTCACGAATTGCAAGTTTCAATTTCACGAATTAAACCTTCATGAAATTAATGCTTTTGAACCCAACGCATTTTAACTTCGGGAGGATGAAATCTTGAATTCGTGAACTTGAAATCGTGAAGTTCAAAATATGAACCTGGGAAGTTAAAATCGTGAATTCGTGAAGTTCAAAACATGAATTCGAGAAGTTGAATTCGTGAAGTTGAAATCGTAAATTCATGAAGTTAAAATCGTGAATTCGTGAAGTTTTTAATCGTGAATTTATGAAGATGAAATCGTGAATTGCGACAACAGAAACACCAAACCCCCTGAACATTTATTTAAGTCATAGGAAAAACAATTAAAATTAGAACAACCGGAATTCGACTAGGAAATAAGACGTTTTAAAAATACAATATTCTATTCTGTCCAATGGAACAACCTTTATGAAAGAGCATAACTCAGAGTCCTTCGTATTTAAACTAAGTAAAATAAAAAAAATCATGAACAAAATATGTAATAAAAGTTCTCAAACACAACCTGTTAGAAATTCCTCTTAAAAGATATAGCTAAATTTTTTTAGGCTGCACATATAAAATATAATTTTGATGATTAAACATAATTGCCAAATATATGGGGAGATATCTCACAAGCCGTTTCAACATTAATCGCTAAATTTATAGATGAAAATTTGTGATATTTATCAGATTGAAAATACACGAGATACCCAAATAGATCTGCATAGGCTGTTATCGTAAAATCCTCTCCTACCAACACGTTATTTCTATGGTTAAATAATGTGTTTTTTATTTGTAAAATATAAATATTTAGACAGAAACAGATAGCGGTCCTTAAGATGTAGAAACTAGATTGTAAACCGAACGAGGTTCTCATTCTTTATACCAAGTTCAAAACGGTACTGACGAGCTTTAGCATCAGTTTTTACCGGGGTAATCTCGTTTAATACTGTAGAAGGCATCCGATCCTGTTTTACGTGTATGTAAACTATAAATTAATTAATTCTATTTTAAGCATTATTTAATCGGTGAATTAGTGGATTGCTACATATATTACAGACATTGAAAAAAAAATTGTGAGGTGCACCTAAATAAGCAAAACAGTGTTTATTAACTTTAACCTTGTTATTGCTGTTAGGCAGCGGCACGTTATTGCTTACAGAATGATTATAATAGGCATATTATTTTAAATACAACTGCCCTGTTTACGGATACAAGTTCCTCGGTACGATGCAAATGCCCGCAAATGTTCCAAATAACGCAACGTGGGTCACAAGTAAAACATTAAAATAGTCAGGTTACTTCACTTTGTAAAAACGTCTACATATCCTAACAGAAATCAATTAAAGTTTAATTAAAAATAAGAAAAAAGAACCTACAAAGAAAAATGAAAAGGTTTAATGCAACGAGACATCTTACCGCCTATTGTGTTTTATCTGAAAAAAAAATCAATTAACCAAGGGGGTGTCAGTCACTCTCTCTGTTACGTTACTGAGCAAGCTTGGAGGCATTATGATTTAGTACTTACTTGCCTAATTAAGCTTAGTGTGAAATTATATTCAATTTGTCAAAATTGTCTTTTCCGTACTTAAAACAAAATGAAAATGATATAATTTAGTCTGACATCCGACATAGAAGTTTCATTAGGCTTAACTAACTTTTGACATTTCTTTGATCCGGCTTTTGAAAACCAAACGTCAATAAGTTAATGATTATTTAACCTAGCTTTTCTTTAACAGTTCCAAAATGTTGAAATGTAATCCGAGCCCTTTTGTTTTTAAATTGTCAAATGCAAGATAAGCAAAAAATCTTGATATATCTTCAATGATTTCTTTGATTATACTATCAACGCAATCTGTATTTTGTAATTTTCAATTCATATTTTCGATTAAAACAAACAATTAAAATTAATCAGTCTATACTTTGTAATCGAATTATCTCTAAACAAGGCGTGAAATGTTACGTCACACATGGCAGATCTCACTTTTAACTTTTTTGACAATATCATTTTTCCGCAGGCTTCAGGTTTCGTGGTTTATTATTTCGTTCTAGGTCTATTAAAGAGTACCACCTTTAACATTTTTCTATGTGAAATCTTCTCAATCTATCAATTTAAGAGACAATAGGTTAATTTCAAGGTTAAAGTTTTGGACTTATCAATGGCATTGTCCAATATAACAATCAGCTATTAAAGAATTCAAAAGTAAACATTTTTATTGTTTTCAAACATGCGAAAAGGGCGTTAGGATATTTCTCAATTAACAATGGTATCACTTTAAAACCGGCAACTTCAATGGGCCCCTTTCATCTATTAAAACGTTTCTCCGTTTAAAACAATGAATAAAAAGGGAAACATGTACATAACTTAGTCAATGGGGCTTTGCGAGCTATTTTATCATTCCATTTCACAGGTAAAAACAACAAAACATCGTCTTAACAGAAGATAAACGTTTTAACAATACAACTGATATGTTCAAAGAATAGGCATAAATTACTTTCAGTTTAAGTTCTAAAAAGGTAATTATCTGCAAAAAAGTCGTTACCGTTACTGAATTCGAAGAATTACCTTATTATTATATTATTTTAATTACAAAAAACTAACAAAATCAACCAATTAAATCTTTACATTTGCAAAAAAAAAACATGTATACAAAATTCTGAAAACATTGAGATTTCTTAGGAGCAATAGAAACAAGGTTTAGAGGTGAAAATCGTAGATTCGATTTGATTGAGTCCGTTCATGAGAGATAATAGAATCTGCAACATCTTACACGCCCCTTAGCACCGGCTTAAAAGTTACTTCGGAGGTTCCGTGATAACTGCTGTATGAACACATCTGCAGATGTTTCTAAATTCAAAATTTCACCATTTTCGTGTTTAAATGTTGAATTCTGCTTAAGTCGGTGATAGGGGGCGTGGACGGTAACTTGAACTTTCCAGTACCGTCCATAAACAGGCTTCATCAAACCGAGCCTGCAACATTTTCAATTTTGCCATATTTGGCTTTCTTTGGAGATTCTATTTTTTTCTATTATTCAATATTCGACGTAATAAAGTGTAGGAATCAATGTTCCCGAAGGACCAGAAAAAATAAAACAGCACTGACGTGAAGTCAGGAAAGTATGTACTAGTTAAACAGTTTAAGGCTACAAACATTTCTTAAACTATAGAGAAAACCTTTCATCTTCACAGGTAGGTAAGTAAGAATTAAGTAATAATGTAAGACATGATCCCGCCTTCTGTAATAATATTACATGCGAGGTTTTTATATTACATAAATACCATAGTCTCCGATACATTATATTTGATTAGACTTTAACACAACTAAAACCGCAAAGTTTTCGTTATTGTACGGGTGGAGGGTTAAAAACGATTGACCTCTCAAATAACATTGGTATTACATTTTAATTAGTGTTAAACAGTTAGCTACCCAAGATGTTTCGCCCTGATAATAAAAGGTAAGCTATACCATTTTTGCTTTGTTCAGAAGCAACTGAGAATAGTAACTCAAGATTTGACTGTTGGGGCTTGTATAAAGTTTTACTTGGGGGGGTGTTTTTAAAGTAATTAAAATTTTGTAAAACCCAACCCTCGACACGAAAAAATATAAAAATTAAAACTTTAGTGTTTTTTTTGAAAATTTTTTGAACGTGCATTTTATTTTGACGCTGAATGACTGGGGTCGCTAACTCTGAAGAAAGGTAAGCTGTGATCAAGATCTAACAGAGAAAAAATCTGGACAGGGAGTGGTCCCGGGGAAGCAATATTTTAAATAAATTGCAGACTCAGTTTGATTCAGTATTGCTCGTCACAGTTGATATAAAGTGCAACATCTCTCACGCCCCCTAGCACCGGCTGAAGAGGTATCAAATCTTCAACAATGAACGATCTTATAGGAAATGATTTTGAGTGGGGCGTGGCCGAGTGGTTAACTCGTCGGACTAGTAATCTAAGGATTGCTGGCCGCGTGGGTTCAAACCCTGTCAGCGCAAGCCGTTGTTACCTTGAGCACGAAACTTTACATTCATTGCTTAGTACTGGTTGCTTCCAGGAACGGATTCGAGAGTGTTTCAATAAGCTGATAGCTTCCAACACAATCGAACTAAAATTAATTTGTATAAACTAAACTAATGATCTTAAAGAGCCAGAAAAATATTGCATCACTGAAGTGAAATACGAGACTAATTTTTACAGAGAAGGCTTCGAAATCGTCAGAATAAAACATTGAAAAACTTTTAAAAATGAAAGAAAATATTTGCGCTTCTTGTTTTGCACATATGCCACATTTCTTGAAAATCCGCCCTGTTGTATATTTAAAACTTATGCAACTGCCATTTTATTTTCTTAGTATATAATATGATATGATATGATATGATATGATATGATATGATATGATATGATATGATATGATATAATATGATATGATATGATATGATATAATATCACTACATGAGCTAGCTAGAACAGGGATCTCTTTGGCAAAACAAGAAGTTAGAAGACTTTTGAAAGTCCCTTGACTTGTCAATGATTAGGTTTTAGTTCCTTTAGCGGGATTATTCGTTATGAACAGAAGTACAGAATGGTCTCGCAGGGAAATGCTGTTAACAAAAGAGCATTATTTGATGACAACTATATTATGTTGCTGTTGTTACAACATATCAGATACATTATCTTTGTTGAACTCAAGCTTTCTTTACCTTGGTATTAAAATGTACAAGTAACCAAGCTTCAATCACAATACTATATCAGTCATGCATATAAGATAAACAAGCCCGAAAGAAACGCAATTGTTGCACGTACCAACTTGCAAATGTCCAAATAATACACGAAAAGAGCAGACGATAAAAACTGCAGACGACATGCTTGTAGAAATTTAGATTGAACGCTGATGCACTTGGTTGTGAGTTAACTATTCCTTTAATGATGGCGACATATATCCGTAATTTGTGAAAGAAAAAACATAATTTGTCTGAATTTTTAGCAAGTGTTTCATGATGGAAATTTTTTGTTATAAGTTGTCTAAAAACAATAGTTAAATTGTTCAAAGAAAACGCTTTTACGCTTTAATGGGGTAAACAAAATGTTATAATGGTTAAAGGGAGAATTTATGTATCGAACCTTTGTTATAAATTGCAGTTAGATAGACATCATGATGTGAATTGCGCGCATTTTTTCCGCTTGGCATACGGCAATGCTTGTACTTAACACCGATTTGGGATGATAACGATTTTGTAATTTTAATGAGAAAACAATAAACAACAAATTTTACCATGCCCTTTAGCGCTCATGATTATCCTCGCTAAACGCCGTTTGAGATAGCGATCTTACAAATGAAAGAATAGAAGAACGGCAAAGATAAATTAGCTGAAT
This sequence comes from Ruditapes philippinarum, assembly GCF_026571515.1. NCBI lineage: Eukaryota > Metazoa > Mollusca > Bivalvia > Venerida > Veneridae > Ruditapes > Ruditapes philippinarum. Next base: position 42,101 of record NW_026862339.1, on the reverse strand, counting down.
ATTTTCTCAAGCAGATAAAACAATTGCATTGACTTTGAGGCATGATGTTTCATTCAGAAGTTATGTCTAGTAAAACATAAAACAAACAATTAAACGGGTGATTATACTTCCTGAATCGTAATTTACTTTAGTAATATGACATTTAAAAGAGTGTTTGAATACCACTTTGAATTTATTCATTACATTATTATGTAGGTGTTATCTATATTTCTGTTTACTCCTTTACCTTCTGCTGTTGCAGTCGTTATATTCTATTGCTTATTAATTTATATATCCATTTCGTCTAGTTCTATTTTTTTGTTTTGCTAGGTTTTAAAGTCACACCCTCATGTGGCGACTTTCCAACTTCAATCATTATTAACGGTACAAGTGTGGACCTTTGTAGATTTACCGACCTTTCATAACTTACCGGTTAGCTTCCTTACATGAAATAATTCCTAAGGTATAACACGGTTAATATTTCTAAAGGACCTTCACCTTTAATGTAAAAGAATATGCAGTGGTACCTACAAAACCATTCGTCATTTTAGAGGAAATTTTAAAACGAGTGCTGTGTTATGCGCTAAATTTATAGGTTCTACTGAAGGTGGATTGTATCACAACACAATGTTCCGTTTTATATTTTAATGTTTCTTTCTTAGTGGAATACCACAGATAATATATAACATATACACAGGTTATCCTGATGTTAACAAATTGATATTAAAAACAGTAACGATTATTTCTAGTGGAAAGCCACAATACAATGTTATCACTTGGAAATCCAAAATCTAACTGACTCTAAATTTTCTACATGTATCTTTACAATAATTCTAAAATTGATTTCGTTTTAACTGACCAATAGAATTTTAACATTTTTGTGTCTTAAATAACAAAATGACCAATCAGGTTTCAATACAAAATAATGTAACATAGCAACATAGAATTTATAACAACAATCATCACCTGGATATTTTATCAGTCATAAGGTTTAACAACATGATAAGTACAGACAGCTTAATTTACCTTATCACCTATATATTATAAAACTTTTAGCACAGTTGATTGGACAAAGAGGAAAAGCCGCATTTTAATCTTCCAGTTACATAATTTTAAATTTGACATCTGTTATTGAAACATATACAATTTGTAACTTAACATATTTGAAATTTCACAAATTTTGTTTTAAAAATATGACCTTTTAGAAAATGATTATATATATAAATATTTGTGTTTAAAAGAAAATCATCATGCATATTTATTCTTTTTTTTTTTTTAATGAATTTTATCATTTTTCGGCTGCACAACACTTCTCCCTCCTTTAAGACTATTTCACTCCTGTGAAATGAAGCATAAATACTATTTAACAAAAATAAATATCATTAAATCAGAATACTGTTTACATAAGATATTCAGTTACAGAAATATATACTTGAATATAAAGCACCGATTTTGCTGAAAAGCGTAAGTACCATTCACTAATAATAAATATCCTAATCACTGTTTTTTACTGTAAACAACACAGTTTTAATGACGTCTATTTCTGCTGTATTGCCCCCTCTGTCCTTGTTGTCTTCCATGATGATATTGACCTCCTCTCCATTCATGTCCGAACCCGGTTTCGCACGCATTTGAAAGATCTTGATTTCTGTTCCCTCTTTTTCGACATAGATATTTTGTTTTGTCTTTCAACTGGGCAATTTCATCTTTCAAGGTGTGGTTTTCATCTTTCAAGTCATCTATTTGATCGTTCTTTCTTGATTCCATCATCATAATTTCATAGGTTTTCTGGTTGTGCTTCAATCTCAATTGTTCATAGTCGTCATTTAGTTTTTTAAATTCTAATATCAGTTTGTCCATTTTCTCTAGTTTTGACGAGTCAGCCCTTAATTTTTCTTTTAGCGATTTGTTTTCTTGTAACAATGTTTCTTGAAAATGACATAATTTTGTTTTCTTGAGGGAAACTTCATTCTGCAGATTTTCGTCAAAGTCCTTTAGTCTTTGATTTTTCAAAATAAGAGCCACATTTTCTGATTTTAAACCGTGAATTGTTTTATTCATTGAATCATTTAAAGATTGTATCTTCTGAAATTCTGCTTTAGAAACGTTACTCACAGAGTTGTTTGTTTGGTTCTTCTTAAAGAAGGCATCGTCTTCATTGTAAAATGGAAATGTGTATTCAGCTGTCTTGCGTCTGATGAAAGTTGTCATGCGTTCCTGATCGCGTAGTTTTGATTCGTTTGACTTTTGACTTACTGCTGGACGTAGACAAACTCGTGCAAAATGTCCAATTCTATTACATTTGTTGCATCTTGCCATTTTTGCACAACACTTCTCCTGTCTGTTATTATGATAAAGTCCACATTGTCCACATGATTTTTCACTTCTGAATGGTATTCCATATGTGAAACTCATTGTTGTTCTTCTTGGGGAATTGGAATTCGTAGTATCGCTTGCTAAATTGAGAGGTTGGGAAAGACACTGATTCCCGCCACGTGTTATGCGCTGAATTATGGGTTCTACTGAAGGTGGATTGTATCACAACACAATGTTCCGTTTTATATTTTAATGTTTCTTTCTTAGTGGAATACCACAGATAATATATAACATATACACAGGTTATCCTGATGTTAACAAATTGATATTAAAAACAGTAACGATTATTTCTAGTGGAAAGCCACAATACAATGTTATCACTTGGAAATCCAAAATCTAACTGACTCTAAATTTTCTACATGTATCTTTACAATAATTCTAAAATTGATTTCGTTTTAACTGACCAATAGAATTTTAACATTTTTGTGTCTTAAATAACAAAATGACCAATCAGGTTTCAATACAAAATAATGTAACATAGCAACATGGAATTTATAACAACAATCATCACCTGGACATTTTATCAGTCATAAGGTTTAACAACATGATAAGTACAGACAGCTTAATTTACCTTATCACCTATATATTATAAAACTTTTAGCACAGTTGATTGGACAAAGAGGAAAAGCCGCATTTTAATCTTCCAGTTACATAATTTTAAATTTGACATCTGTTATTGAAACATATACAATTTGTAACTTAACATATTTGAAATTTCACAAATTTTGTTTTAAAAATATGACCTTTTAGAAAATGATTATATATATAAATATTTGTGTTTAAAAGAAAATCATCATGCATATTTATTCTTTTTTTTTTTTTAATGAATTTTATCATTTTTCGGCTGCACAACAGCTGACTGACTGAGGCTAAATAGTGTCTTCATATCTATGTCTGCATTTGGCGCATAAGAAGAATTTTCCCCCGAAAGCAAACTATAGGATAATACACGGTATGAAGCAACTCTCCTTTAAAAAAAAGTGATCCAGATTTTCAACCGACCTAAACCTTACCAACACATTCAATGTCCATACCGTAGCTCTAATCGTTTTACTGTCTTTTCCTTTTTGTTAAAACAAAAATTAATACTTAAATCGTAAGATAGGAACAGAAATTGCTACTGACAAAAAAGTTCAACATGCATGTAAAAGTGTCAACTAAAAGAAGGAAACAACTATCAATACCAAAGAAATTTAAATTTGGCAAATAGAGGGTAGACACATTAAGCACCGTTTACAGGCCCACCTCTGTAAAGCGTCCTTTTGTAGAACAATAACCTCTTTACAACAACAGAATCAATTCTCCCAAAAGTAAGACTTCACAATATATCTAAATTCTCTTGAGCAACAACTCTCATTAAAGACCAAAATATTTGTCTTCCGAAGAGTGTTGCTCTACCAAGGTGTTACTGTATTATACAGCGTTTGTATAAGTTTATTAATTATGCATGCATTTTTGGACTGTACAAACTATTGTATTAATATGAAATGTAAACCTTGGTCTATACATGCCAGTAATGTGTACCATCTAAAACCGTCGGAATTCTTTATATGTTTAATATACCTTTATTGTTTGTAAGCTATAAACCCTCCTTTATCAAAATGTAAAACCCAACAAGGATGTTTTTGAAAGCAAATGATAGATTCAATTTATATTATTTTTCATGCGTTCTTTTCATCGGATGGAAAAAAATAACCGTCTGACAAAAAAGTATGTTGGAATTTGATTCGGCCATTCAATAAATTTTAGTCAAAATAGGCTAGTCACCTATCGTAGTTGAAAGAAATAAAATTGTTGAAAAGAAATTGATCCGCGTGCTCATTAACTTTTATGATATATCGACTTTGGATCGATTTACAATCACGCATGAAGTCTTTGTGATTTTGTCGGCGACATGATACAGGCTTTCTCTAGTTATGATGGGCCTCTATAATACAAGATGAGTATGTAAATCAGGGTGAAGCACTTTCGTTCTACTTTTCATTATGAAATAACATCTATTTTATGATTGTTATAGCAAATTTGTGAAATGGAGATATATTTTTTTCGTTATTGTCCAAAAGAAAGGGTTTTAACTTGAGCAACAGTTATGTCTACAATATAAGATTGCATAAACTTGCTTGAGGGGTCCATATACTGTTGCATGGTGGCAAAAAATAAAATCAAGCAATTGTTTCATTCCTGATGACATTATATGTTATGCTAGCTCAATGACACACTCAATTAAAACTGTGGTTCCAGAAAACTGTATCTGTATAATATCTCTTTGACTCACCTAGCAAACAAGGACCTATTAGTAAGTTATATTATGTTAGCTGACACACATACTTTTTATACTCAATCGAAAATATATAAACAGAAGATAAAACAATATTTAAGAGAGTGGTTCACCTCTTCAAAACACATAACAAGTCATGTTTTGTGAAAAATCCATCATTACAAAATAATGAAATTGTGATTTGTAAACAAATACATAACTGGACAATACGATTCGGTATCTGAAAACATATGAAAATTTAAATTCAAAATTAAACATTTATGTCGGGTTTTAAGTCACATTGACGCTAAAAAAGGAAAGCATTATGGCGGCATTCTAGCTCTACCGGTAGGGAAAGACACCAGAAATAACTGTAAATTATTTCATGCACGAACTGATTCTTGGGTAGAACACCAGACTTTACAAGCTAGCTATATACAGTATAGATAAATAGCTTACTGAACTGGAATAATCCAATGTCCTTGACGGAATTAGAACGCATAGCCGTAAAAAATACTGTTTGGGGCCTAAATAGGGCATTTTCACTGTTTGAGGCCTCAAAAAAGGGGGGGGGGGACAAAATGTCGTCAAAACACGTCTATATCAGGGAAAAGGCGTATCCTCCTTTAAAAACAACAACAACAGCAACAACGGCAACAAAACGCGCAACTGTATAAAAAGCTGTATTCAAATGTTATATATCTGGAAGAATACATTATAACTTTATATCATTAAATAAGTCATTTATCTCTTACATCGTAAACATTCAACAAGCGATACGACCATGTGAAATAAATTAATTGAATAAATTAACATATGGCTATCTCTAATGAGATCCTTATAAAAGAAATAAACAAGAAAATAATCTGATTTTTCCTGATATCAATCTTTTATAATAGTTACATAATATATATACCAAACCATGATTGATTTTTATAACAAATTCAAATAATGTTATTGAAAAGAAGTTAATAAGATTTGTTCGTAAATAGAAATATTATTCCATCGACGCCAGATATTTGGCGGCAGTCCGTTTTGCTGAATTGCCACATAGGTAAAAATGTAACGTTAGCTAAAAGTCTGAAAGTCATGAAAAATATTTTAAATGGAGACAAAGAAATTAACCGCAATTTATTTAATATTTTAAAAACATAAGTGGCTCTTAACAGGGATTTAAATACTGTTAAAATGCATAAGTGGGCAAGTATTTATAATTGTTATACCTTGATATTAATTTAAAAGGTGAGACACAAAGCAGACGAGAATCTGAATCAAAATACAGAATAAAAATATAATTATCAACAAAGTCAATCTACATACACTAGTTTTACTGACATAGTTCATCCCAATTTTAATTTCAGAATTTATTCATTCTCAACATTGCACTTCACATCAGCATAATTATATTCTTTACTCTCGTCTGCCTCATGGATTTAATATTACACGTCATATATTACATTTTGGCATATCCCATAAAATAACGTTAAATAGATAGTGTACATGTACCATACACGACACATGCTCGTATATGTCGACATGTTGCATTGTAATGAAAATAAACCCAACAAAAAACAAACAAACAAACAAAAAAACAGCAAAAACCTCAGAGTAACTTTGCAAAATTATGAAAAGGCGATACAACTTGCATTTTTATGTCGTCATTTTTCCTCTTGCTATCCCAAACACCTACCGTAATACGTCGATGCTATTTAAGTAAATCAGAAAAAAGTATGTACAACGTAAACGTTTCTACGTAAACGTCATTTTCTTTGGCGTTTCATGAAAAATATTTTTGCGCGTTTTGTAAAAAAAATCATTTGCGCGCATTCGACTAACTTATTATGTATAAAATGCTTTCAAAAGGGAAAGCCAGAATATATACTGCAGCAGAAACTTCCACTGATCATAACAGTAGCGTAGCGTGACATAGTCACTGCCCATAGCAAATAAACTTGTACTTATGGTTCTTCGAATGAGAACTAAAAAGTATTAGTAAAACACAAAAACAAGGCAAATAAAATGTGGATAGATATTCAATATAGATCAGAAGTCATTTTCCCCAATACGGTCTGACACATAACGTTAATACTATCTCCAGTATATTAAGCTGTAACCTTCACTGAAAATAGTTAACACTTTGATATAACAGAATTCAAATGTAAGCTCATTGTCGTCTCTCCAGATAAAGAGATAGTTAGTTTAGACAGAAACTCGTCAATAAAGTTAAATGTACAATAAATCAAACATTATTTTTTCCCCAAATCAAGTAAAAATACTCTTAAAACAGCAGCATGCCTCAAGATTCATGCTGATTTTTTGAAAGTTTTGAAAAATAATTAAAATAAAATATTGTGGATTGAACAAAGAAAGTGATATACACATTGCAAAAACGGCACATACGGATCACGTAAATCACCTAAAGGAGGTGAAATATGCGAAAATAGGCCTTAATGCGTTAGTCACGTAGATAGATACTGCAAAATTAGCCATAAATCGCATACAACATGTGAATTATTACTTGAATCTTGAATCTTTTTACTTTTCCTAAGATCTTAGTGTGTTTTTCTGAAGATTGATTTTCTCGAAATATTTTGGCTCATGTTGAGGCACGCAGCTTTAAAAGTGAAGGACGTAAACTAGTCAGATAAAAGAAGTGCATCTTACGCTAAATAAAACCAAATATATGTATCTCGAATCAAAGGAATGTCAACGCAAATATTACGTAGAAATTACAGTCAACAATTACTCTATTAACGTCAAAAATACATACTTATCTATAAGTTTGCTAAAATGTACCTTGAAATGTACGAAATTGACACCGATTTGAATACATTGATGTATAAATATTTGACCAAATATTCCTTAAGTTTATATAATCAAAAAAGGACTTAGTCCTTAATGGTATATACCACAAGTGTTTATTTTTGGATAAAAAATGAATGGTAAAATCTTTTAGAAAGATTTTATCCCGCTATATCGGACAAAGGTTTTCAGAAAACGAAAGCACCAGGGAGGACTTGATTTAATCATAAACCCATTAGATACAAATAAACATTTAATAATTATACAGATTTTATCCGAGGCTCTAATGCCAATGTCAATAATCAAATATTTGGCCATGTCCAGACAATGCTAAAACCATCATAGAAACAGGGCAAGGAGCACTACTGAAAGAGATTAACGTCCCATATAAGTAATCCGAAGATATTAGAAATGAAGTAAGTGACCCCAATAATGCAATCCATGGTGCATATGTTTGAATAAGTGATAAAGTTAATGCAGTCGGATTGAAAAATTGACACGTTAAGATTTTGGAGTCACGCGAACTCGGATAAGTTCGGATTAGGGTAAAGAAAACAATTCGAGGTGGGATTACAGAAATAAAAGGAGAAATGTTAGAATAACAAAGGCATAATGATAGCTGATTGATAATGGCAAACAACACTTTTATCTGATGTTACAAAAACACGAAGATTTGGAAAGAGTGAAACTTTGGCAATATGAAATGCTGATACGACGGATATCTTCATTTAATGTTCCTATTTCAAATATTTTCACATTTTTTTTCTCTCCCAAATTCCGAACACCTGCTCGGCAATATAACACGCATAGTTAACAGCAAAATTTGTGCTAAATGAACATTACTATAATCCTATCAAAATAAAACTGATTAACAAGATGGATTTCAGCAAAATAAAAAACAGCATATTTTCTAACCATCAAAAATTAGACAACTAAACAAATAGACTAATGAGTACACCAATTATCATTATCATCAACATTATTATTATTATGAATATTATTATTATTTTTTTATTATTATTATTATTATCATTATTATTATTATTATTATTATTATTATTATTATTATTATTATTTAATCTTTTCCGGTAGAGATAAAAAAAAAATGTATTTTTAAACGAATATTTGTTTGCGAGGCGAACAATCATTATTTTCATAATTTAACATTGTTTGAATATGAAGATTACATTTAAAACCAGTGCGGTTGCCGTATAAAGAAACAGGGTTGTGATCCAAGTAAGGATCGAATCCTTTGATCCTGGTATGAGAGACAGGCAGATCAACAAAAGGTCATCGTTCCCTTTATTTACGTGTTAAAGCGAACGGAATTATTTTATACTACGTTTTATTTGTGGCAAAACTAAAAACTATATATAATGAACAAAAGTATCATAGTTTTTGCGGAATAACCATATTATTGGCGGTGGTATCATATGAGCCGCATCACGACAAAACCAACATAATGGGTTTGCGACCAGCATGGATCCAGACCAGCCTGCGCATCCGCGCAGTCTGATCAGGATCCATGCTGTTCGTTATCAGTTTCTCTACTTGTAATAGGGTTAGAAAGCGAACAGCATGGATCCTGACCAACATGCGCGGATGCACAGGCTGGTCTGGATCCATGCTGGTCGCAAACCCATTATGTTGGTTTTGTCGTGACGCGGCTCATATTATGTATAGTATGGATAAATAAAACATTCCAGTGAGTAAAAATCGATTTTTTTTTATTTCATTCATGTTCTTAATTACAATATCAAAATGATATAAACTACCTAATTATTAGACTAAATCTTTATCATAAGGGATAGGCGATTAAGGAAATGGTAAAGTCATAAGTAAGGATATTGTTTTATAGATTATACCACACTGCTTTGCGTGTTTCAATTTTAATAATCTTATTTTTTATATAATAAAACACATATAACTTATGACCATTATCCTGAAATATTAATATTAATTATAATTAAATGCTAATTATTTTCAACGCCCCCGCATCTGTAATATTATGATTTCGTGACACTGTGTCTTCAAGTTTGAAGTAAAAGAGATTAACTTTACATAATAAAACATCCCTTTGTAAACTTTTAATATCAAAAACATATTTTGATACTTAGATGTTTCATTGTTGGGACAGGGAGTTTCGTTAAATCTCTATTAACTACGCACACTTTCTAGTTTATGTTTCCTGTTTAAATTTCTAGAATAATTATCACATCATGCGCCCACAATCATAATGTAATATGATTTTTTTTCATTCATAAGCAGTAGCCTAACAAACGAAATTTTAAGGCATTTTAGCATTGTTTTTAAATTTGAAGGTCTTTCTGCGAAAATTTGGAAACGAGGGGATGTCCTTTCCGAAACACCCTGTTACATTTAAAGTTGCACGCCTACAGATGAACTTAGATATTTCAAGAAATTCAAACTTGAGAAAAATTTATTCAGATTTTAAGAAAAGTAAAAATATTCTAGGTCCAAGTAAAAGTTTACATGCTATTTGTAAATAATGACTGACTTTGCAATATTTATCACCATATTTCTACTGGGTACTAACGCAGTAATGGTTGTGTTTGTATATTTTGACCTCTTTCTTTTCGGTAATTTAAGAATATGCCGTTTGCAATGTGAAAAGAACTCTTTTTGTTCTTTTGACAATATTTTACTTTTAAATGCAGTATCAAAATTTTCATGTACATTATGCGTGAATCTAGAGGCATGCAGCTTTAATGTATTGTTATAAATAAAGTTTCAACAATTCGGCATGACTTATTTGATGGCTAAAGTAACCTTCCAATCATGTATAGGAATAAACAATATAAAACGGCAAGACATAGATCATGATATATGGGTCGTTATATAGGAAAAATTCTATAATATACATGTACTCGTATATGAAGTATAAATTTCATACAATTCGACGTGACAAATATAATAGCTTAAAATAAATCGTGCTTAGTGAAATAATAATAGTTCTATTTTTCAATATTATGTTTCCAAATGAAATTTAGAATTATATTGGTAAGCTGGGAAATTGTTACCATGTTGGGTCCAAATAGGACGCCAAAAAAGTTCAGAAGTGAAATCCAAAATAAAGAGCCAAAATCGGCAAAATTGAAACTATTGCAGGCTCGGTTTGACTGAGCAATGTCATTCAAGAAACTATATGTAAACGTAATGTAACGACTGAAACCGTGACCACATCTACATCAAAGTAAAATTTTATTTTTAACCAATCGATCAAAAATATTGAATGATATAATTAGTCAAACACTGATTTGTAAGTTTGATAAAAAGGGATTTATCTTTGTTTCAAATCTTTTACAAAACGCTTGAGAAAAGGGCTGAATCACGCTTTTCACAGGACTGGTAACAATTGGCAACCTGTTCGAAAGCAGCGTCCGAAAAAACAACACAACAACTATTCAAACATTTTATTAACAAGAGAAAACGTATTCCGTTCTTTCCCAAGGAGTGTGTTCAACGCTTAGCGTTGACTTTCGGAAAGAATTGTTATCATGAATGAAATGAAAATTGAAATACCGTAAGTTTACTGATAAACACAATATCTTTAAGAAAAGAGAATGAAATTTGATGAAGTTCGACGGACGAAAGTTTTTAGCATACCCGGCATAATTGGCGGTTAACCATAAATGTATTCATTTTATTTCACCTCACAATTCAATCACGCCTCTTAAGTTCATTTAAAACTGTATTCAATGCAAGAAAGAAAGCTTTAATTACAGACTATAAGGTTTCGTGTTTCATTTCACTGGCGTTCTGGATTGCAATAAAATGCAGCAAGTTGGTATATATGTAAAGCGGCGTGTTTAATTTTGTTTTAACCATTATCTTGCTGAAACCAAAAGTCACCCGCCTTTACTACCAGTATAGAGACAGCCCAGTCTGTACTTCCGTGCAATCTCATTAGGCTCTGTCTTGTTAATGGTCCTCTTATTAAAATCCATGAAACTTAGAATTGAATGTTTCAATCTCAAAGCTATTGAGGTCCTCATATTAAGGGTTTAGTAAACTGTTCTTCAAAAAGAGCCTCCTCTTTGGCTGAATGGTAAAATGTCACTGGCCCAGTTACACCGATCAGAGTTAAATTGTCAATTCGGAGAAGAATACTTTGTGTATGAAAGGAATTAAGCTAGCTCCAAAATTTTAACTCGGTTTCTAAAACAAACGTCGCTCATTGTCGACAAAAAATGATTGTTGATTGTTAGATTGTTGGATAGGGGCATACTAATTTCTTTAAGATGGTTATCTAGCTGTCTACCAAGAGGTTGCTGGTTCTAATACAGACATGTAACTCCATCAAATCTTATAAGGAAACGATAAATGAAGTTATATAAACAAGTATGTGACTACAAATCGGAAGCAAAATTTGGACAAATTTATATAAAAAATATACAATGTATATCAAAAACGATTGTTCAGATTACATTTTTTTCCAAATAATTCCAGTTTGTGTTGAATTCTTTATCTAATATTCTATGAATACAATAAGCTCAGTACGTTTTCTGAGCAATTACCTTTTTTCAAAGTTCCTCCGTTTTAAGGCTTTTGGACTTCAGTGGAGTTCGTAGAACAATAGGTTTGAATTTTAACGTTTTTAGATATTTATTAATTTTACTTTATTTCTTTTAATTAATCATAGTCTCATCAATGTACACAGAATATAATTACATAAATAAAACACACCATTTATATGACAGTCTGAAAAAATATAAGATTCTTTTTTTTCAATATAACATGCACAGTGATCACAGAAAACAGAAACATAGATATGTAGAAAATCACTGAAGGTTTAGTCAAAAAGAAAATAAGCATTTGAAAAAGGTGCTTTAACTATATACACTGTGAACAATTTAACAACCAATTTGAGTAAATACATTACTAAACTAAATTGTTGCAACCTTGCCCCTTAAACAACCCCTTTACGGGTATTAAACGCTGTACTCGTTAATTACAAAATAAAAACTCATATATATCAATTATTCTGTGCAATATGTCATTGATATACTTGATTTTTTTTACAATATGAGACAGCAAAATGCGATGCCCGTAAGATTTTAATAGAGCAGAATGCAAAATTGCTGCACTTGGTGTAACAAATGTTGTCTTTCTTTTCGAATATTACAGCGAGGTGTTAGTTAATCTTATAATAAAATGTACTTTCATCTGACCATTTTTGGAACCGACCTTAGCCTGTAGCCATTTCGGTTTATTCTGTAGGAAATATTAATTTACACAAAAATGCAATCTAAGTAAGCTAAAATATTCCTGGGTTTCCAGGATTTTAGAAAAAGCGTCTCGTTCTCTATATCAATATCATTGTATTGCATATGACCTTCCTTATTTGTTTGTGTTATTGGATTTTAAATAAAACCAGCACTGTAAATTTTGGTCATGCTATTCTGGTGGAGGAAGACATTAGTTGCCCCATTGGGTACGAGCGGATACCTGAGTAGAACCACCAACATTAAAAAAACTAGCTAGATAGCTTCCTCACATGAATGAATTCAATGCCTCTTAAAGGGATTGACGGTGAGGGGTACTCGGCCAGAGATGCCAAAATGGTCTTACAATAATTAAATAATGACAGGTAGAAACAAGTACAAAAGGAATGTCCATGTTATTGATTCACAAAGTATTTCATTGTGAGACTTAGGTAATAAACAGAACTTAATTCATGTGTATGACTAATAGACGAAAACCAGATCTTTGTTATATCCCCAGACCACAACAAAACATCAACTGTATTATTATATATCTAACAGATTTATCATATTTTGGCTTCGTAATCAATTATCCACCTTCCCCGTTACAGATAGGATTTTAACAAGTCTGGCTACTGCATTAATTACCACCCCTCACGCAATAATATGTCCGAATATGCATCTTATCCAAATTCTCTTACACTTCATTGGCGCTTAAATCCGTTAGTGTCATATTATAAGGTCGCAATGTCACAGGGCTCACAGCCTTTGGGTTGCATAATTTATCCATGTCACAGTGTCAATATGCAATTTCAATATGCCCTTTCATTAAATCTTTTTATCCGGAAAGATCAATGGTAAAAACGTTTCAAAAACTGAAAGAATTACCAATCGATCTTCATTAATTGGCACTTGGAAAGTGAAAAGGTTGTGGACCTACAAGAAAGCAGCAAAGTCTAGACGCCTGACCTATAGAGATATCAACACCTTTATTTTCGTATTTGTCTCACTAATGAGTATTTCTGTCAGTTTTGACTGTTACATCACCCAGGTGTAGACCATCAAATCTATTCCAGTATCTAAAAAGCTCGCACATTGATTCTTTTTATTAGTCATACAAAAATTCTTTTATTGCTGCGGTAATGGATTTTATATTTATTCTAGCAGTTTATTTTTAAAGGTAACTGCACTTGTTGTTTTTCTTCTTGTTGCCTTTTTTAAAAGACAAAATAAAGATAATAAAATAAGCATGAATTGGTAGAGATCAACACTTCAAAATTTATTCTCAAAAAGTATATAGACAATACAAAGATAACAGAGCTTCTACTTAGAAAGATGCTTGCACTGACTGTTTCTTTCACACAGTTCTCTTTGGGATCTAAAGAATGTATTAAGTGATACTTTCAAATTGATTCTGATTGCATGCCATCTATATTTGTACACTTTCCAAATAAACGTTTTTTCCCTCTAGATCTTCAATAAAGGCCCATTTTTAGTTTTTAAGTCATACAGAAACTGTAAAAATCATATGGCGACAATTCAGTTTTCATGACGGAAGAAGACCTCCGGTGCCCCTCCGTAGATTATTTCATTAAGTCGTGAACGGGGAACTGAGTAGAACTAAGAAATTTGTTACATGTCCTTGTCACTTAGTATGCAAAGATAAAACGTTCTGACATTGTTAACATGAAATTCATGGGGTAAAAATGTCATCAAGTCATTTTTGACTCCGAGACGATTATTGGTAATCGGCGAGATGTTCAAAGATATACTTAAACGATGGCCTTCTTATTGATAACTGACGATCCCCCATCCCCCACCCCAACCCTAATTTATATAAATGATCAAAAGTAGCTTCTGCTTACTTTGATAAACGAAAAGGATAGTTTTGAATGTATTTGGAACAATTTCCCAACATCGCCAGTCGGATAAATCTGAACAATTATCCATGATCCATATTATTCGGAGTGTGACGGAAAGGACCGAATCGTTCAGATTGCATACTTTGGCAAGTCTCAGAATCAGTTAATTTGTCAAATTAAGAATGGTACACATAATGATTACACAATTTTATTACGTATGGTCAAGCAAAACATATAGCAAGAATTTCATAATAACAATAAATTAACATAACGAAAACCAAAAAAGCATCAAATTCTGTTTTTACATGAGAAGAATATAAAAGTGCCTGAATCTAGATTTAAACTATATTAAAATTGTCTAAACCTTTTTTTTTAAGAAAATGAGTGCAGGTGTATAAGCTGCAAAATAAAATAAATATAAATTGTATCAAAATAAAAGAGTAATTCTTATATAACAGGAATTTCATCATAAAAATTATTTAACATAACTAAAATATAAAAGCATCAAATTCTGTTTACACATACGAGAAATATAAAAGTGTTTTAATCAAAGATTCAACTATATTACAATGTTTTAAAACTTTTTTTAAGAAATGAGTTTAGGTGTCAAAGCTGCAGACATAAATCATATCAAAATAGAAGATTAATTCTTATACAGTGCATATTATTAATCAATGTCTTATTATACTATACAAGTTAAAAAGGCTTTTTAAATGCATAAGATTTACTTTACCATCAAAAAGATCGAAAATACT
The DNA here is from genome assembly GCF_026571515.1 of Ruditapes philippinarum. Taxonomy (NCBI): domain Eukaryota; kingdom Metazoa; phylum Mollusca; class Bivalvia; order Venerida; family Veneridae; genus Ruditapes; species Ruditapes philippinarum. Next base: position 26,845 of record NW_026862339.1, on the reverse strand, counting down.
AAAGGATTTTTTTTTTAAAACAGTCCGATCTGAAGCTAACCTCGGGAAATCCAAAATACTTATATATTATCACAAATTTCCTTATTAAGGATTTCCGGTTATTTGTCTTTCTTCCCATTTCTTTCCAAGCGTATTGTTTACGTCTTCCATACACCTATATTATATACATATAACAAAAGATGACAATACTATTCCTCATTCTCTAGGCATCAGTTAGTAGCTATGTAGCACGGAAGTGAATCCAGACCAATTCATCACGTTGATTGATCGTCATAGCCACCGTCATCTAATCCTTGCTAAAGTCCACACATTCATTACTGTCATATCACTATTTCTTTCTTAGTAAAAGTAAACTAGCACAAAACTGTAATATCTTTTTAACTTTTTAAGAAACAAAATACCTATACATACTTAAATGGCAATAAAATCTCAAACATATAAGATTACAGGACCTCCACTGATGCCCTCAAGCGTAAAATAATAAAATAAAAATCTTAAAACAGATAAATATGAAAAGATGATAAAAAATTTACTTTGAATTGATCTAATTTTAGCGCGATTTTTAGCATTTTAGAAGTGAAAAGCGTTTAAAAGCTTTTGTTTTATGGTTATTTTGCACAATACAAAATAATATTCTGACAAACCTGAGAGAGCGAATTATCTTATGTTTTGAAAAGCCGTTATTGGTACAGACTTATATCAAATAGTATAAAGAAATCTTGAAAATATATATTTTAGAAAAAAGCATCATAGTTCCTTTAAAGCAATAACACAAAAACAGAAAAATATCTTGCTAAATGAGCAACATCAGCTTCCGTTTATTCGTTGACAACACATTTGAAAATAAAAAAAATAGAGCTAACAAATAAATAATCACTTTACAAAAGGATGTTTTAAATGACAAATTTTAAAATGCAAAATAATTAGAAAAAAGCAAAACACACAAAACATTACGTTCCGTGACATTCAAAAAAGAAGACAAAAATGGGAGCCATAAAATCTAAACATGATTATTTATTCTCTTTTGTACAACTAAGCAAAATTTGAAGCATAAAACATAACTATTTTCATATCCTTGTTGTTATTTAAGATGTTCCTTAAGTAGAATAAAATATGCTTTAATCATTTTGATTAATGGGAGACAAAAGACAACTTTTCTCGTATATGATATAAATAGTTATGTCATTCATTTTAGTTATTTCATTCATAAAATGTCTCTGAACGGCCTTGATATAACAACGCTATTCATATTCCGTTGATTTGTTGTTCCTGCTACGTTAACTCAGGTAATAAAGTTTGAATATTTCCAAAATTTGATAAACATGATTACCATTCAATGCACGTATAAAACAGGGACACCAGGCATCCCCCCCCCCTTTGCCCCCTTTCCATTGGAAATGCAAAGGTGGTTACTTGCCTCTCCCCAGTCTGGAAATTTTGCTTATATCTATCTCAGTCATATACATTTTCCCCGAAATTATCAAAAGCAGACACGAAACTAGAAAATATATATGCGTCCAACAAGCGTTCGTTAAATTCATTAAAATCTCCCAAAACAACACAAATTTGTCACCAAAGGACATTATTAAAATCATTTGAGTGGCATTTGAAGCAATCAAACAGTTTTGAGCACAGAATAATAATTGTTTAATTATATCTGTATAGAATTTTGATCTAGACAATAATTTGGAATTACACATGACTATATTATTTACACAATAAAAGTTATATTATGTATTCATGTGGGAATTGTTACAAAACAGTACAATGAGTTAACGAGTATGCAGTCAGATAAGATTACATGGCACATTAATTCTGAGAAAATATGTAAAAAATATACATATAAAAATGAAGTTAAATACGTGTAAATATATTCAAATAAGTCGGCTATAAAAAATCAGGCAAAACAATGGCATTCGATACATAAATAAAATCAGTCATAACAAAAAACATTTGATGAAAATATTAAAAATCATCAGGTGCAAATAAATTTATCAAACCTCAAAGTTTTGCTTCTTCGATAATTTTCTGAATTGTATCATGTCCTAAGTAAAAACATTTTGAATCTGCCAAACCCGAAGGAACATCACCAATAGTGACAGTCCTTAAATCGTCAAAGTTCTCATCTTGTCGATATTTATCAAGCATTGGCCTGTTCTCTCTCTTAACATGATTAGGTTTTGCAGTGTTGGCAGTATTTGTATGTTGATTCTCTTTCTTCACATCCTTTGGTGGTTTTACTCCCTTCCTAGATAAGCTGTCGGCAGATGAAGATCGTGATCTTCCGTTACTTGATGACCTTGGTGTTCTTGGAAGTGGTGGTTTACGTGTTAAAGGGCGTGATTCTCTGGTTGATCCTGGCGATCTTGAATAAGATTGATTATACCCTGATGAGGCAGTTGAATCAAAACTGCCACGATCTTCCTTTATTTTCTTATATCTTTTCATCTCATCGCCATCATATCTTGCTGACCTTTGCACAGAAAGTGTATCTGTCTCTTGAATGTGGTGCTTTGGTACGTCATATTGACCCTGACTGAAAGCAGGAGTAGGACTTTGTGCTGGAGACCTTGATCTTGATCTTGACCTTTCACGTGAAGGTGGACGCGCGTTTGATTGATCATTTAACGCACTTAAGTACATGTAATCAGATCTGAGTGGCGATGTGTTACGGTGCAAACTACCTGTAGCAGTTTCTTTGCGATGGTATGAATTTTGAGAAACATGTGTGCTTGGCATATAGCCACTAGTTGATTTCGGATGATGTTGCATGAAATTCTCGTGTGAACGTTGATAATCATGCATCGAATTGCGGGACATCGTGTTCTGGTCTACATATGAACGACGAGTAGGCGCTGAAAAGCTTGAAGACTTGGCTAATGCAGGCGACCGTTTCCTTTGATCTGCAAACTGATTCGTGGCGTTCTTTCTGAGTGCATTGTTACGCATATCTCTTAATGTTGAAGAGAGCGGCCTCGAACTCGGATAACCTCTGCTACTTGTAGTAGGAGCGGATGATGGCCTGCTTTGACTAAAGGAAGATCGATAGTCCGAGAGGGACGCTCTCGAACTATGACCAGTGACGTGAGAATAAGCTGAACTTTGGTATCCCGACAGAGACGAAGGCTGGGGTGAAAGTTTTGTGGTGGCTGAAGATCGGCTGTTGCCAAAGGACGAGGTTACAAAGCTCTCTTGATAATTTGGATTTTCAGAAAAGTCATTTCCATACTTATCATGTTGTGAACCTCCACGACTAAAATTTGTTTTGTAAGTGTCTGCTCTATCTGATATCATACTAGAGGACACATGAGAAGGTTGTCTTTGAGATGTTAAAGGCTTTGGTACTGGACCTAGGTCAAGACCTTGAATAAAAGAATTCTTTGTAACACTTTCTTTTGTACTAAAAGTTGGAGATGAGCTCAATATGCTGGCAGTTGTTCCGTTTTGTGGTTTCAAATTTGCTGCGCGTCCCTTACATGGAGCACATGCTCTTTTTGAGGCAGTCTTCATTAAAGTCTCTGGATTAAAACTATAAGTTTCTATAGGAGTAAATCCTAGATTTTCCTTTTCAGTATTTGTTTGTTTTTGATCATGTTGATGATTCATATTAAATGCGGATGTAGAGCCAGTGTCAAGCACAGAAGTTTTGCAATACCGAGACACTTGTTTCTGTCCTACTCGATTTCCTTGTTGTTTGCTTAGCTTGTCATTTCCCCCATTTGAGAATGTAGATTTGCTGTTAAGCTTCTTTGCGTCTGACTTTTCTAAAATCCCTTCGTTTTTTGAAAATGCATTTTCAACCATTAGTTTTGCTCTTACAGATGGGTTTACAGTTGACTTTAAACTTGTATCGTATTTCGGAAGTAATCCTTCTTCTCGGAGAATGGATTCGTATTGATGCTTAGTATATGCGTCGCTTTTAAGAAATGCCCCTGCACTTCGATCACTTACACGCTGCTTGTTCCCCGAAATCCCTTTCTGAGTAAAATCGGTTGTAGTCTTTATAGTTTCAGGCGACGGAGCATTTCTATCATAAACTAAAATTGGCTCAGATGTTTGAGTACTTGGAATTTCTTCTTCCGAAACAGAAGCAGAGGAGCTCGAGCTTTGGCTTGGATTGAACAATTCTAAATGGCGAACAAATTCATTCCAATTAGAATCATTTAAACTTTTCTTGTCATCACGACTATCTGTGAACTGTTTTGTCTTTTCGGATTTATGACTTTCCATATTTCTGGTTATCTTAGAGCCATCAGGAATTGCTGGTTCTCTTAATGTTTGTGTTTGTACAGCAATAGACCGTGAGCGCGAAAAGTCAATACTTCCATTTGAAAAATTGTCTTCTGACAAGTTTAAATCGGTTTGAACCGGAACTGACCGTACACCTTCCTCTTCAATATCATTTTTATCAAATGTTTGAACTCCAATAGAAATATTACCTCTTTGCGCGTTCATTGGCTCCATATTTTGTACAATTTTCATTCCATCGGGAATATCGGAAGTTTGTGAGGATTCAGATCTCGTTTTAAAGCTAAAATCTCGCGAACTCAGTTCCAGATTTTGAGTAATTTTCTCACCATTCGGAATTTGTTTTCTTTGGACGGATTTAGTTTTCATATCTAAATCATGTGTAAATTCCATATTCTTAACGATTCTTCTTCCGTCTGGAATATCAAAGTTTTCGTACTCAGTTTCGGGTGAAGCGGAACGAGGACTTGAAGAGGCGGAGCAAGATGTCTGTGAGGCAGTGGATCGCATGCTTGCTTCAAAATCATTATGACTTAACTCCATGTTCTGTATAATCTTTTTCCCGTCTGGAATCATTGGTCGTTTTCTTTCCGGAGATTTTGACCTGGGACGATTTAAGTCCATGTTTTTTATAATCGTATTTCCAGTTTGTACACAAGTATCACCGGAAGCTGGTTGTTTTTCTTGGTCTTCATAATGTCTCATAATTTTTGGCTCAGACTTCTTAGTTTGTCTACTGGTAAGCTCAGTTGGTCTTTTTCTGTCTATATCTATATCAAATACTATGCGCTCATGCTTATTGTCAGATTTCTGCTTTCCTTGTGTTATTTCAACACGACTCTTTTCTTTTAAAGAAATATTTTCATGAATGTCCATCTTCTGCATACTTTTACAATCTTCTTGCCGACCTCTTGGTGTTTGGAAATCAAGGGATTGGGATCCACCAAAAGCGCTACACCTTGGGGTAGATGTTTTCATTTCATGAACTCCTTTTGGATTGAACTCCTCGAAGTTTTGCCCAAGATCCAATTTAAATCCTTGTCCTGGTCCTGTTTCCTCTTGTGTCTTCGCTCTATGAATATGTTCAGTTTGAATATTTTTATTTACATGAATTTTAGCATACATTATTTCGTCATCACTTTCTTTATCTGAGAATCGCACACTTCGCAGACTTGACGGAGAACCTTGTTTTGGACTAGGAACTCTTCCCCGTAGAATAGACTTGGTTGGCGGAGACAAACAGTCTTGCGATAACTTTGAAGAAACTCTTGCTACAAGCTCTTTCTCAGTAAGTCCTGCTCCATTATGTATTTCGGCGGAAGATTTTCTTTCGGGAGTACGAAATCCACTCTCTGACAAATGAGTTTTACCAAATTGAGAAAGTCTTCCTCTTCCAACACATAACATAGTATTAACTTCCATTCTTTCTTTTAACAATACTTTTTAAAAAGTTCCTTTCCTTGACGTTTTAAATATTGGAATAATAAAAACAGTTACACAGCACGAAATAGATTTGTTCCGAAAGACATGTTTAGTATCCAAGGCACAGAATTCAACTATTAAATTAGTAAAGGATCAACTAATTTATTTAATTTTTGCCAATTTGTACGCTATCATTAATATCGTAATTCCTGTTGGTATCTGGCTCGTCTCAATATAATTCTATTTAAAATTCTTAAAAGCGGGCAACCAATTATTGAATATACACTTGTTTTATTTGAGTTTTAATATATCTATATTATACTGTATATGACATTTTGGCGAATGTCCGAAGTTGGTTTATTACCAACGAACGTTCCCTTTGTTATTTTAACAATACCATTGTTCGTTACACTGATGATAACGCTGTGATAGTACACACAACTGGTATTCAGGTAAATCTTAACAATTTGCAAATTGTCAATTAGTACCTTTACAAAACAGAAATATTTTAAATAGCAAACGTATTGAGATTCAATACTAAACAGTTAACAGTACAAAAATTCCAACATGATATTACAATGCACTTTCAAAACTTGACAAAAAAAAAGCATAGTCGAGCATGAGATGTTGTGTAAAAGATGTTGAAGGTGCATTCATAGTAAGGCTGTGCCAATTTATGGCAAAGTGTTGTAAAGTAAAGCAAAAATGTAAAGTAGCACAACCTAATGCAAATGGCGAGAGGATAGGTCGCCACATATTAACGTCCAATTAATATTAAACAAGTCAATAAATCAAACTTTTATTATATCAATAATGGGGGGGGGGGGGGGGTGTGTATCTTTGAAAATTGTTTTATTTTTGTGGGTAGCGATTTTTTTTTTGGGGGGGTGGGGTGGGGGGGTGGCTATCCTCCAAATTTTATTTTATTGCGAAATCATTCAGAACAAGGAAGGTATAAAATTAATATGTATCTAATATATATTCAATTCAACAATTATCGTAAAAAATCTGTAAATATTGGAATAAAACACATACTTGATTGGTAACAAAGAAACAACTTGAATGAAGTTTTATGGGTTTAATCTACAAAAAACCAAACATCGTAAATTTTCGATTATAAATACGTACACAACATTATTTATATTTTTTAGTAAAACAATTTTTTGATTGTTTACCTTATGTTTTTTCTATTTTTTTTTCTTTTCCTTATTTAACATTTTTTTCTACAGTGCCATGATACTTGTTGGAAAGAGTTTGAACCCCGCACACAGCAAATGTTTCTTTTGGGGACAAGGAAAATTTGATCAAATACACGTTGTTTATCACTTTTTTACAATTAATATAATTCCCCGTATAACTTTATAATGTAAAGTACATAAATGTACGTTCACATGCACATGAACATAATAATGACAAAAAATACTTCTCAGCTAATTAATGATACCGTGTCTGTTTTCTTATTTAATAACACGAATGCATATACATTTCTACTAAGGAGTTTATATTTGAATATAGATGATCATAAATAGATAATTTGTACCAATTATAGCCATTAATTAACATTTGACAGCATGTTCAAATTTCAATATACCCTCTTCTTTCTCTGTTCTGACTATGCATTTTTTTCGGGTGTAGTTTAAATAACATTAGGATCGATGTTTAAACCTGCCCTGGTATATTGAAAACCAAATCAGTTTACCCCCGTATGTTTTCCATTAATTCACAATAGATGTTTTTAAAAACTTTAATTTACCAATCAATATGAGATTCAAATCTACCCTGTATTAGGTATATGATATGTATATAAATTATAACTTCTCGGTTTACTATCAAACATATTTTAATGAACACGGTTTTCAATTTCCGAAAACCATGATATCAAGTTAGTATTAAGCCGAATCTTGTAAATTCCATATTTCATATATGTTGTGCATTATCAAATAAGTGCACAAATCTACGGGTGCAGTCATAGCGATGTATTATATACACATTGTTAATATAAGTGCAATACAACGTATCACTGCATGATATTGAAAGCGGTGCATTGTTTGCGTGGAGTATGAACGGTATTGTCAATAAATATAATATCACAATATGCAATACGTGTTACATCAGGCTCATGAAATAATTGGCCATTGATAAAGATATTTTTCTAAATAAAAGTGATGAAAACATGTCTGAAAATAATTACCCAGGTTGCAGTGAAAGAAATAGAAACGATATCGGCATTGTTTAATATGAATATAACTTGCATTTTAACGTATTTTTTTCAAACAAATTGGACTTTTATAATGAAAAAATAAGATAAAACCTATATTAGTTTCCTTGCACATCAAGTCTGTTACAAATACCAAAAACAGTAAAAGTAAAGTAAAGTCTTAAAGGTGACTCAACAAGGGAAAAATGAAAAAATACTATTACTAGCTCATGTTAAGATGTTCATTTAATGCATGCTACCATCTGCACACCCTAGCACCGGCTAAAGCAAAATTCAACCTTGCTAACGTCCGCACCTCCTAGCACCGGCTTAAGCAAAAATCAACACTCAAATATAGAATATTACATTCTATTGGCAAAGATCTGCATTTTTTTCTTGATAGGAATAATTCAACTCAATATGTCAGCAAGCTTTAAAGAAGTTATATTGTTAAGAAGAAGAAAATAATGTTTTATTCAAAACTTAATTTGATACCTACTTAAATGCTTGCCCAAAAGGTCACACTAGTACGTATAAAAGTGTTGAGGAGGTGTTAGACAAAGCGAGTACCTGAAACCACTACTTTTGATGCCGGTATCAGTTTTAATCAATATGCAGATTTCTTTTAAATGAAAGTTTAAATTTCATACCTTTTGTAAAATAAATCAAAACAGCATCAATCTTCAAAAAAACTATCATTAGGGTAACATTAATCATGGATTGATTCTCTGTTCATTAAACTACCAAGGTTTGGCACACTTTCAACATATTTCTTTATTATCAAAATGTATGTCTATTAACGGCATTCAAAATGAAAAATTTGATATTTTTGCAAACTGATTAAAACATGTTGAACTGGTATTAACATTGTCAACACTGGCGTGATAAAAGAAGGAACAAAACATAGTTTTTGATAAAACGTTGCCACCTGCCAAATAAGCAAAAAAATAGAAGAAAAAAAAATTGTTTGAAAATGCATTATCACTGAATGTAAGCTCTAAACATTACAAAGTTATACCGTTATATCATTTAGTAAACAACTGGCAAGATGAAATGATATACGAGGTTTTTCTTATGATATTACTTCCACATACTTTGATGTCTGGATGTAAGATTTTATATTTCAAAAGGTTGAAAACCACGTGATAAACGACTTAAAATACATTAATATCAAATCATACTTTAAAGATAAAATTCAGACAAGACGGTTCGTAACGCAACAAATGACCTGTCCCAAATCATCTAGTGAAATTTCCTGAACTGTAATACAAATATCAGCTTACTGATTTATATGAAGTCAAGGTCATACTATTTTAAACGAGCGTCGTATCGGAATTATATTTTATGCAGAATCATTGAGGTTTAAAGAATGAAGATGGTATTCCCAACCGAAGAAAGCAATTTTATACATCACATTTATATCACACTTCTTTAGCGCTTTGGGATATATAACCAAACAATCGTTTATACTTGGCCATATAACGTCTCAAAAATCTTTATGACTTAAAATCAAACCACAATTTAAAGCAGGAAAAAAGTTTTAGCAATAGTTTGAGTGTACTTAACTGCAAGTTTGGCCATGCAATAAATCATTTTAAATAATATGTTCTTCTGAATGGTGTAATATTGATTTGTATGCATATCTCTTATAGCCAATTGTATTTATTTGTAGTAATACATTTCATAGCCTATATTCTATCATTTAGATATAAATATTCTACGGAATCAAGACTGCATTAATTAAAAAATAACAGATATCAAAAGATATATTTTTAGACATTCTAATTGCAATATAAACTTTGATACATAGATTTAAATATTCTCGGCGCCATATTCATTTGCACTATGTGATCTTTAAAATGGAATCATTTTATGGATCCAAACGTATCAATTTAGCCTCGTTTTCATTTCCAGAGTCCAAAATCTCCATATCAAATCCATACCACACCCTTTATAGCCTCGTTTTCATTTCCTTAGTACAAAAGGCTCATATCAAACCCATATTACACCCTATATTTTCAGATTACAAAAGGTTCTTATCAAATCCATATTGCACCCATTTTAGTCTCGCTTTCATTTTTGAGAAACCAAAATCCATATCAAATCCTTGTGATTGAAGTTAAAGAAGTCTGTCAAAATTAAAGAGGTTGTTGAAAACAAAACAGATTCTGTATTGTATTCAACCATGTTTGATAAGCTCATAATACCATCTTCTTACAAATGCTTGCATAATTACATTGTATATATCGTTACATCACTTTGAATATTGACAAAATAGAATAATATATATTCTGATTAGTCTGTATCATTTTCACTAAATATATTAAGCTAAATGGGCATAGCTAAGCCTTTATCATAGTAGAGGCTTTTAAAACGTATATAACGAGAAATGTATATCCCGAATATCTTCAACAAAGCGTATATCTCGAATATTTCTAACTATACAAATTACTTACTCGACTGTGTCTCAAGATTTTATTTTGAATGAATTTTACAGTAGGCATTTAAAACATATTACTGCATGCATCCTTCACTATTCATTTTCCCTCCCCTCTCGGTACATGTGTTTTTCTTGCAGAAATTCTGTTTGTCATCTCTCTATTAAAGGAAATATAATGCGTATTCATTTCTCCGATAAAAATATTTAAGACAATGCACTCTTAACTCTGAGAAATCAACAAGACATAACAAACGAAAATGTGTCTTGGAATATTTCTGTAAGTATAATGTATTAATCAAAGGAGTGATAAGCGTTCTAACGCTTTTGAAATTAAAAGAAAAAAATGTTAATAGAATAAAGAATCAAATCTGATGATGCATTTCTGTTTTTCAATATCTAACATTGTTTACAGAAGCTTGTATTTGTTTACCATTTGCCATATTTATAGAACTTTGCAACTGCCTTTGATCATACAATTAAGTAAATCGATACATTGTTACCAATTTTCATATGACTTTATGATGAAACTGAAGTGGGGAATTCATCATATTTATATCGGATACTGATGCAATTGTCCAGCTATGTACCTGTCATTAAGGACTTGTATTACACAGGTGTGAAGTGGACATACCTTGTAAACAAGATCACGTTACAAGTGTGTTACCGAGATTATATTGTGAATTATTTATTTTTCACTTCAGATGACCATATGTCTCTACAACTACGTCATGTCTAAAAATAGAACATCGGGATCATTTATTATTAGTCAGTGGGAAATAAAAGGGAGTCATATGAATTGATTATAAGTAACTGAGTACATATTTTTTATGTGTTTGAAATGACTAACATTTTGTGATATCACTTAGACTGATCACGAACATTTCTAATTGATCGTTGTTGTTGATTTTCTGTAGTATTTGAAAGTAATTAAAGAAGCACGTCTCTATAATAATGCTGTTTTGAAATAAATAAATAAATGAATGAATGAATGAATGAATCAATGAATAAATAAATAAATAAATAAATAAATAAATAAATAAATAAATAAATAAATAAATAAATGAATAAATAAATAAATAAATATATGAATGAATAAATAAATAAATAAATAAATAAATAAATAATTGTTCAATTTGGAGAAAAAACATTGGCCAAGTGTACACATATAAAGAAAATTGAAAATTTACATAAGCTAATTGAATAGTTTTACTTTTTTTCACCGAAATTTCATATATATGATATCACAATGTGCAGTAGTGCATAACGGGGTAGAATCACAGTTGCTACCTAGACTCTGAATTTCAATATATTTCTTAACGTCATGGTTCATTTTTTATTTAACTCATAATGTATTTGATTTTTTCAAGAATGTGTAACTATGTTTCATGACCTTCTTGGAAAAAAGTCGTAGTTATATGTTGTGCCAATATGAAGGCCGAGATGCCTTAAATTTTGAAATTTTGTAAAAAAAACAACAACAACAAAACAAACAACAACAAACAAACAACCCAAACTCAATTTAGTAGGTAGGGAGAGCCATACAAAATAACTATGTTTGAAAATTGTTATATTATTAGTTATTAAAGATTTTTGACATGTTATATGATCATAAATATACGGTTGTTTATCTATATAACCCGAACAGCAAGGTGGGGTTATATTGAAAGTATCCGTTTCAACATGTCAACAATCTTTAAAGCAAACGTCCTTTGTTTCAGGTAAAATGAAAATTAATGCATAAATTGACAACAGCCGTGCATTTAAGACTATTACATGTATAAGCATCTCGATCATCCAATAAAAAGCGACGTTACAAATGTGCAGTATCATAAACTAAACTATAAATAACAATAAAAAATGGTGTTATAGCAAAACAATTTTAACAACTTTAACACAGTCATAAAAATACAAAAATAAAAACTTCCGAACACCAAAAGTAATGCGGCAATATATATATATATATATTTCATTCATAATTTTATTCACAGCCAAACAACAGCAGGTTATCCAAAGATATTACCTATAATAAAGTAATTGTGTGGCCTATAATAATGTTTGACTCATTATCTTGTAGTATTCGGTATTTGACTATTACATCACGTCTTAGAGTAAGCAAATATGGAGTTCCAGTGTTATTAAATATTGAATTTATGACTTTAAAGTTGCTATCCTTTTATAAATATTGTTAGTTTATTTGTGATTGGAACGCGTACCGGAAGTGTACCGTGGCAGACGATAAAAGGAGAGAAACGCGCGCCAACGTTAACACTGTTATATTAACATTTATTTTCATTGTGAGAGAAAATCTAAACACAAACTAAGGAAAGGTCAGTTTGTCTTGCTTTCAAAAATCAGGAAACACTCAACAAAATAATTCCGATGTGTTAAAATAATTCTTTTATCAGAAACTAATCTTTCAAAAGCAGGGCGTCTGTTTGACTCGGAAAAATGAAATCTAGTTTAACCTCTACACTAATACACTCCACAGAAATGTCAAAACTCGATTTTTAGGAAATCACTTATTTGCCAGCCCAAATCGAATATTCTTTTCTTCAAGACCATTGATTGATTTTAAACAATCGGAGAATATGATGGAATAAAGTTGCATTGTTCAAAATGTTTATTGCTACAATTCGTACTAAAGTCCCGTACTTTTATGAATGAATTAAAGAAGTCAAGGACAATTTCAGGTTATAAAAATCTTATTACGACTTCAATCGAAATTATGCAAATCCATTCAGATAAAAGAAAACCGAAATACTTAATGCGATTAATACAAAAATGTCAACGCGCCGTTTGACTTTTTGACTACTATGCAGACGTTGTAGAATACCTCAATTCCAGTTTAAGGGGGATATTCCGATTTGTAATACTTATCATTAAATTCAAATGAATATAGATTAGCCTAGAAGAATAACATCAAATAAATAATATACCTATGCAGGGACATTTGATGAAAACGAGGGTATAAAAGCATCGTACCTGATAAACTGCAGGCGAAATTAACCGTTAGGTAGCGTGACGAGACGGCATCTATACTCAGCTTTCCGTGGATTAGTGCCACGTGCGCGCTTTTGTGTGCCATTAAAGCGTCTCTAAGTACAAGATGTTTGATGTATACGCCATTGCTTTTTGGCATCAAACCGAACCGAATTAAGCGAAAATCAGCCTAAATTTCGATTATGCTATGTAAAGATATGAGCCACGTCATGACAAAACCAACATAATGGGTTTGCGTCCAGCATGGATCCAGACCAGCCTGCGCATCCGCGCAGTCTGATCAGGATCCATGCTATTTGATTACAAACCCTATAACAAGTAGAGAAACTGAAAGCGAACAGCATGGATCCTGATCAGACTGCGCGGATGATGGTCGCAAACGCACTATGTTGGTTTTGTCGTGACGCGGCTCATATGTATATTCAATTCGTAAATGTATATATAGTGTACGAGGACGCGTGCGGTGAATATTTTTGTCAGGTCTGAATGAATTTGGATCTAATCCGCCGTTTGATTTTACATACGTAGGTATTAAATCGATATATTAATGAAATTCCAGTGTGCTTGGTGAAAATTATTCAAACAACATATTGAACATATGTTTAAAAAAATCAAAATCTAACAGAAGATTTTACATTGCTCTGTTCAACCCTGGTTAAACTTATTTGATGACAGGCACGATGTAAGGAACCGTTCAATATTTTATATCTTCATCTACATATTTGTGACAAGCTTTACTTAATATTTGTACAGTATATGGTGGTTCATTTGTGAATAATAATACAAAGTAAACATGTCTGTATCCAATGGTAGAGGACTAATTTTGTTTCTGATGCTTTGTCCGCCTTTCTACAGACTTAATACTGAATGTATTAGCTTATAGTAGAAGGTGCCCATTCTTTACTAAATTAAAACGCCACAGCCTTTAAAAAGATTTATTTTTAGAAAAATATTTTACCTTTTAACAGATAATTTTTTACAAGATTCTTTTCATATATAAACCAAATACTAGTAACCAGTAACTCTATTTCCACAGCGCATAGTCCCAATTGAACCTGGAATCTCAGTCCATCCCACAGCATGATAGTCTGTAAATCTACGAGCAATTAGTTAAAGCTTTTGTATACTTTATAATAAAGTTTAGCATAAATTTTCATCAAAGTTGTAAACGTGTCATAATCATTTAACACCAACGGTGATTTTCAAATACCCCACGAATAAAATTCACTCGGGTGTGGCTCATGTGCAATATTTCGACAGTGTTTAATCAGCTCTAAGTGTTCATTTGCCTCAATTACTGCACGATTTTGAAAATACTACTTCTAAACTTCACGCCTTTTTCAGATGCGCAACACTTTTATATTAACAACACGAATATGAGCCCTTATTTATTAGGGTTTTTATACAAACTGTGTCACGTTTTTTTTAAAGATTCTAAATGTAAGCATGTCTATATATTTAAAAAAGTAATATTAATGTCATTAAATTTAAGTGGAACAGTATGCTCCAATTCGCATAAAAGATCATCATATGAACATGCGATGAACTGAAATTATTTTTAAAGATAATTCTGATCAGCGTTTCTTTTAAACATTTGATAAACACAAACATAAATGTCTTAAAATTGGAACAGTACGCTCCACTTCGCAATAAAAAAAAAGAATTTCCTATGAACATGCGTTACAAAGTGGATTAATTTGAAATATTCATAAAGCTCAATGAACGAATCTGTTCAGCGTGTTTAAAAAATCATTAAAACATACTATACAATCCATTACTCTTCATACATTGAATCTGATAATCTGAGTTTTTTAGAAGTTTGTATATTATATATTCCATCAAGCAAAACTAGTTAATATAAAATATACATATACTATGTACAAGGGCCAAATAACGCCACCTGCACCATTGCAAACTATTTTGTATTAATATTACTGAAAAAAAAACTCCCTATATCATTATCACATGCGACTATATATTATATCATTGCGCCCTTAAATATAGTTTACATTTATTTCAGGCAATCAAAGTCATCACCATATAATTGTTATATAAGTATCAAAAATATATCTGGGAAAACTAACTCGGTAATATATCATTTGCTAAATAAGTAACATTGATATATCTGGGAAAAATAAAAACCGGCAATATATCATTGCAAACTAGCTACATGTTGATATAAAAATGTTACTTATCTTGCAATGTTTATAGAGATGAGAAGCAAATATAATAAATAAAATAAATAAATAAAATAAAAAAAAAGGCAGTTATGAACCATTGAAAATTGGCTTAATCTATACATATTTTAAATCGGGTCAAAATAAATAAATGGTAAATTAATTGTTTGTTGTATATCTTTTTCGTCGAATATTTATTGTAGTTTATTCTCCAGTGCTTAAATTAGGTATTAAGAAACCTTTTTAATCATTTTCATGAAATTTTTTTAGGTTAGTTCGTTTGGGGAATTCCCCAATTTTTTGAAAAATGAAAAAATTATGTTTTTAAATAAATTTAAATTTTAAAAAATAAATTAATAAAAATTTTTTTAAAAACTTAAAAAGCATTATTTGTATCATTTACTAAAATAAACAACATAAAGTATCTTCTATAAATAAAAACTTAAACCCAGGGTTTTTTAATTAAAGCGCCGGGAAAACGTATTCTTTTTTTTTGCATCTTTTTTTTCCCTTTTTTAAAATTATTTTTTTTTTATGTTCCATAAAGGCAAATCAAAAATATATCAACAAAAAATCGGTTAAAACACTTTTTTTGTTCAATTAAACCTTTATTTTTTTTAGATCAAAGGGTTAAAAAACATGTTCGCTACTGTCTTTTGGGACATCCCCGACTTGTCTTTTTGTGTTCGCCCAAAAAGGTGTATTTTAAATAAAATTCTACCGAAGGGACCGAGATCAGGTTCGAGAGTTCGAGCGATGGGTGTTCGGGGCGATCAGGTAGAACAACAATATTTATGATTTCCCGGGAGGGCTGGTTCGACAAAGGGGGTATTCGAGCATCCAGTTCACGAAACGAAGTTTAACTTTAATTTAAAAAGATCCTGTATGTTATAATTGATTTTTAACACACTTATGTGAAATTTTTATTTTATAAAATTTATGCTTCCAAACAATTTTCAAAATAAATAAATGAAAAACCCGGTGCCCCTTATCGTCCCATTTAAATTCGTCCGTGGTTAAAGGGGTAACACACAAAATGCGAAGTGACATCGCGAAATGCGAAGCGACGTCGACAAGCGAAGCGATATCGAAATGCGAAGCAAACCTCGAAGTGTCAAACATATGTGCACTGTGCCTAGAAATTCGGGTAAAAAAGGGGGGGACTTTAAAAATTGTTTCGCTTGTCGATGCGTTTCGCTTTGTGACTCGCTTCGCTTGTGCATGTATTCGCGTTTCGCGATGTAAATTCGCGTTGTCGATTGTTTTTCCATTTGATGTCGGGTTGGTAGAAGTGCATCCAGACACTCGACAATGGAACGAAAACGCGAAAAAGCGATAGCCCTCAAAAATGCGAAGTGACACCGACATGCGGGCGACTTTTTTAAATTGGGAAATGTGCGTTATTTTATGTTTTTTACCCCGGACGCCAACATTGGAGCGACACTCACAACGAAGCGCACTGAAAACGCAAAGGATACTCGAAAACGGAAGCGAATCGAAAATGGAAGCAAATTTGGAAATAATATGTATCGCATTGTCTGCGTTACCGGTGTTGGTCAGAATTTACAAAACAGAAAACGGTGCGATCATGGAAGGGGTCCAAAACGCTGACAAATTGCGACGATATAAATATAGGAAACTGCTGACCTTAAAAAAAAAGGTTTATAAAAATCCCTGCCAGTTCACAAAAAAGGGAAAATTGAAGTGTCAAATTGCCTTTGGGGTGAATTACAGGGGTGAAAATATTTGAAAAAATGTTTTTCAAGATTTCAATATAAAATGATAAATTAATTAAAAAATTATTGTATATAGTATATTAAATTTATTTTGTAAAATTTTTTTTTAAAACCTTAATGAATTTTTCTTTTTATATTTGGTTAAAATTTTAAAATGTATCAATATGGTACGAAAAAAAAATTTGGTTTAAGTATGAAAAAATATGCATCATGGGTTAAAAATATATCATTAATTACGTAATGTTTTTTAACAAAATAAAATTTTTGCGATTTATGAAAATAAAATAAAGTGTTTCTTTTCCCCTTTTTTTGTTGTTCTATAATTTGTATAAGAAATATTGAACAAAATTAATAAGGGCTAATTGTATTTTAAAAAGCTTTTTACTTAAAAAAATTTTTTTCCCACAGATATCCTTAAAACTGAAATTTATCGAGATCGATTCCCCCGGGTCTTTTAAAATCGATTTCAACGACGTTCCGATTTTTATACAAATACAATAAAACAAAAAAATATTTAAAATATGACCATATTGTAGAATTGCTGAAAATTAGTTTAATAGAAAAATATATTTAAATTAAAATTTTTACTCATTATCAAATTTAATATATTTTAAAAAAAGTGACATTTAATTAAAAAAAAACACTGCTGACAATTAATTTAATTAAAAATTGATTTACCCGTAAATTCTTATTCTATATGGTTAGAAAATTAACCTCTTTACTTTCGGGCGAGAAAATTTTCCAGTTAAAAAATATATAGAATTTGGCCGTTAGATAAGGATGTCCGGAAAATTCAATACTCTTCATTTTTTTTATTGAAAAAATACATACGCTGTACAATTTTTCAGCATAAAAAATAAACTCAACAATTTTTTAAAAAAAACTGAAAATGTGTAACGTTTGATTTTAAAAAATATTTAATAAAAATATATACTAATCTGGAATTTTAAAACGCAACGGCGTCAAATAAATTCATGTTTACCAAAATATTTAATTTTTTCCGATTTCAAAAACATCATGTACCCGTCTGACGTATACTTATACATGTTTTGCTCAAAACATTTCATATTTTTAATTATTTTTTAAAAAAAAAAATTTATGGTTCCCATACTGTGTGTAAGATTCTGCCTTTTTCAAAAAAAGTTTTTAAGCAATTACGATATTTTAGCCCCGCTACTTTTGGTCACTTCTAGCGGGTTTTTAATAAATATCCTGTATCCCGCTTTTTCTTGTTTGACATTTTTATTTAAAAACAAGTTGCTTTACCCTTTATGGTTAATTTTTTTTTTAAAGTAAAGATTTAAAAACTCATTTTCCCATATTAGCCCCCTTGCTTTTTAAATTTTAAAAATTTACGTTTTCCCCCCTTTAATTTTAGTCATTTTGAACCAAAAAAGTACCACCCCATTGCTATAATCTACGGAATGCCCTTTGGGCATTGCCCAGAATTGTTTTTATCTGAACGCGATAGTCATAGTACGGGGGAAACGCGAAATCCAAAAAACGAGGGGAAAAACCCAAAAATAGTTGAAAAAGCGAAAGTAGAAGAAAACGGACGTAATCTCGATATAAAAACCCTAAACTATGTGTTTTCACCCTCGTATTTTGGGGTTTTCCCATCGTATAATCATAATTTTACACTGAATTCATGTTATATATCCCATATGTCACAAATTAAAAAGAAGATTGCTTAAATTAAATCTTTAGAACTTTTTTTTTGAGTAGCTACACTGAAATCAAAAATCTTCCCTGGTCGTTGATCATGTTTCCCCTGGTATCGGCTTTTCGGGTATTACTTTTACATGTTTTTTTTAAATTTAAATAGTGCAGATAAAAATTAAGTAAAGATTTATTTTGTTGTTGCTTAAAAAATTTTATCCTTGTCACGATTTCCCGGGAAACCTCGATATAGGGGAAATTGACCCGTTAGATATAAGAGAAAAAAATTTTTGCCGTAATTGTAATTCTTTTTTTTATGTTGCAAAAATTTAAATTTATTTTTAAAAAAATTTTCGCTTTTAAATTTGTAAAAAAATGCTGACCCAAATTTAAAAGTTTTTTAAATTGATTTTGCCGTAAAAATCTTCTTATTTTATATGGTTGCAATTTACCTCTTTTTCATTCAGGCGGAAAAAAATACCAGTTAAAAAATATACACAGTAGTAGAATCTGCTGACCTTAATATATAGGAAAATGCTGAAACCCGTTAAAATATAGAAAAAAATATATTTTGTGTGAAATTTTAAAACATTTTATAAGTAAGAAATTCAAAATTGTATAAAAATTTTTTCACATTTAATTAAATTAAAACACTGCGACTTATTTAATATTAATTTTAAAATTGAATTTTTTTTGAAAATTTTTTTTTTTTTCCCCTTAAAAAATTTTTCTTTGACATCATAATTCTTTTTAAAAATTAATTCAAAAATTTTTTATATCTTTAAAAGGGAAAAGCTGTTTTAAAATATCTTTTAAAAACAGGATTTATATACATTATAATGTAAAACCGTTTAAAAATGAATTTTTGGGATTTAAAAAGTATATATTAATTTATTTTAAAAAAAATCATATAAATGCAAAAAATTAAAAAAAATTTAAAAAAAGAAAAAAATAATTTCCCCTCTTTTTTTTACCCCCCGGCGTGTTTATATAACTTCAACCCTTTAATGTTTCCCTTTTTGTGTCGGTCACATTTTTCCCATAATCCTTTTTATTTAAAGTCAGGTTTCCCATAATCAATCTACTAATTTGTACATTTTGTGCGACCTTCATGATCGACGTTTTTTCGGGGAGTTGAAAATTTTACCAAACACCCGGGAGAAAAGCAAAGACTGCGTAGATATTATTCCCAAAAGTGTTGATTGTCATGTCGCTTTGCGTTGTCGGTATCGCTTTTGCGTTTTGAAGTGTCGTTCGCAATTTTAGCGTCCCGGGGTAAAATATAAAATAACGCGACATTATCGACATTTTAAAAAGTGTTGCGATTCGGTGTCACTTGCAAATTGTCGACGCGTAAAGCATTGTGGTTGTCCCTTTTTGATTGTCAGTTCTGGTTGACTTCTACCAAACCCCGCCCGAAATGCGAAGTAAAAAGCGCAAGCGAATGACATGCGACAACGCAAACATCGCAAACGCGAACGCGCTCGAAATCAACGACACTCGAAAACGCAAGGGGAATTTTTTAATTCGCCCTTTTTTGCGACATTTTACACAGTGGAATTCGTTTGAAAACTGTCGAGCTCGCTTTTGCATTGTCGCATAGCTTTGGGGGTTTTTCAGCGTCGCTTTGCATTGTCCGATTTACTTCGCATTGTCTGTGGGCTACCCCTTAGACGCGACGGGCGAATTTTAAATGGACATAAGGGCACCGAAAAAAATTATTGGGAATATTTCTCCAAAATTTTTGTAAACATTAAAATTTTATGCTTCATTTCTTTACATAGGTTTTTAAAAAAATAAAATTTCTAATAAATCCCCTTTTCAACAGAAAATTAAAATTGGTAAATATTTTCAAATAATGCTTTTTTTGAACTTACAAAATTAATAAATCTTTATTTTAGTTAAAAATATAAAAATAAAAAATTTATTTCAGGAAAATTTAAATGACTTATTGAATAAAACAAGTATTTTCAACCATTGTAAAATTTAATCATGGAAATGTGACAGAAAAGCCCCGTTATACAACAATTCAAAAATACTTTTTTTTTTTAAATTTAAAAAAATTTAAGCTGCTTTTTTTAGCGCAACATAAGTTCTTATATTTTGACGGGAAAAAAGAAAAGGGGGAACTGTTGCCAAACCACTCCGTTCACGGACACAAAAGCATACATTTTTAAAAACAAATTTAAATTTGTTCTTTTATTTTGTTCAAATGTCCTCTCAAACCAGCCATATTTGACTTAAAAAATGATTACATTTTTTGGGTTAAAAAAAAGTATTTTTTTAGCAAATGTAAATATCCTCTTCAATTTTCAAAAACAAAGGTTTTTAAATTTAAAATTACCCCGAAACTAACGAATTTAAAAATAATGTTTGTCATTACCCATGATTCAGATATTTAAAATTTTTACTTTTTTCCGTTTGATCGTCACCCTCGTGATTGAGGGCCCGATTTAAATTTGATCTTTCCAACCCCCCAAATTAAACGTTTTTTAAAATTTAAAAATAAAACACGAAAAACTCAATTTAAAATTAGCCCCATCTTTTTTTAAACGGAAAAAAGAGAAAAATTTTTTTAAACCCCTTTTTTTTTTTAAACCCCGTTTTTGGGCGTGATATCCCTTTTTTTGTGAGTGTAATCTAAAATTGTTTAAAATATTGTAAATATCCGAAAAAAATGGTTTTGTTGATAAAAGAAGGAAAAACGGTAAAAAAACAAAAACCCTTTTAAACCCCCAATAAAAACAAGCCAAACCTTTTCCCCTTAGTTTTCTTTAATTGAAATGATTTAAAGTAATGTTTCTTTTTTGTTTAACTATAAATAAAATTTTTAATCCGAAAATCAAAAACTTTTCCCCTTTCCCAAACCCGAAAATGGGAAATAAGAACCAGCAAAAAAAATTAAAAGGGTTTTTCCCATAAGGTTTTTTAAATTTGGGACCCCCCTGTGACAAAAGGCGTAAGAATATTTTAAACCGGGTTTTCTAATTGGTGGGGTCATTATTTTTTAAAAGACGTAAAGCATTTAAAACAGAACAAAAGAATATAAAAAAGAGAAAAAAAAACAATCACATTAACGAAAAATTGTTCGGGGAAAAACAATGAAAGCACCCCCTTAAATTTTTGTGGTATATGTTGCCCGAAAAATTTTCATAGTAACGAAAAAAAAGGGAACTTTTTATCAAATAAAAATGGCAAAAATTTACCCTTAAAATTCTGGGATTTTTAAATTAGTAAAAGGGGTTGCTTTGGGGGCATCTAATTCAATGTATGTATAGTTTTTAATGTTTTATCTGTATTTGTCCCAATGTATAAATTTTGTCTCTTTTTTTGGGAAGTGCTGTCATAGGATTTGTTCTGATGCACATTTTTTTCCACGCAGGTTTTTTGTCAAAATTTTTGTGTGTATGAAATTTTTATATTTGGTTTTGGGCCAAAAAACATTTTTAACGACTTAGAATGGAGTTCTCTTTTCATTGTAAAAAGGAAAATTTCCCAAATAACAAATGTCATAAATCGGCCCCCCTCCAAGGAATTAAAAAGGGGCAAAGGGGGAATAAACCATATCCTTCAAAAACTCTCTTATAGACTTATAGAAAGCACTTTCGGGGGAAACCCCTTTTATCTTTAATTCATTTCTGAATAATGAACATTGAAAAAAGTTTTTAAAAAAAAAGAAAGCAAGCTATGAGCATAGCGGAAAGAACCTTTAAAACACTGACCAGCCCCCATTGGCCAAGCCCTTTTTGTTTACCTTTTTTTCAAAGGGCTGACCCGGGGCATTTGCATAGTCCCCGGGCAAAGAAAAAACCAAACGTTTCGTTGATTAAGAGTCATTTTGTAATAAAAATTTGCCTTTTTTCCCCAAATTTCCAAATTTTGGTAATTAAATGGAAAAATGAAATAGCCCCCTTTATTTTAAATTTTCTGTTACTTGAAGCGGGGTAAATTTATTCCCCTCAGAGAATAAAAATTTTGTCTGTATTTGATGTGTTTGTATTTTGGGCTGGGTTGGTATCCGCTTAACGGGCAAATTTTTTAAAACAAAATACGCCTTTTTACAAGTCAAATGAAATTAAAGAATTACCCGTTTCCCGGGTGCTTTTTTTTTTTATTCTTTTGCAGCAATAAAATGGCCCCTTGGGGGTTTATTTTGCCCCTTAAAAAGTGAGCTTTAAACATATATTTTACGTCTTAAAAGAAAAAAAAATTTTTTCTTTTTGGGAAAAAAGTCATACCAAAACTGTCAACAGTATGAATACTTTTTCTGTTTTATTGGTGGAGAAATACCCCTTACTACCATAACTGGTGGAGAAATAACCCCAAGCTGCATACTGGTGGAGAAATAACCCCAAGCTGACATACTGGTGGAGAAATACCCCTAACTACCATACTGGTGGAGAAATACCCCTAGCTGCCATACTGGTTGAGAAATACCCCTAGCTGCCATACTGGTGGAGAAATACGCCAAGCTGTCATACTGGTGGAGAAATACCCCTAGCTGACATAATGGTGGAGAAATACGCCTAGCTGCCATACTGGTTAGCTGCCATACTGGTGGAGATATACCCCTAACTGTCATACTGTGCATTATTTCAGACAATCACAATCACCCTGGATTCAGCGACCCCTTTGCAAAACATGATTACATAAAATTTGCTTTTCATGATAAAAGACTTTAATTATAGCAGTGTACAAATTTATGTAAAGAGCTGAAAAAAAAGACTCATTTTCTAAAACCCCCTCCCGGGACGTGCACGTCGCATAAAACTCACACGGCAGGTTAAGGTCTAGTCATCCTTAGTACAAGGTGTGGGAGTTTGACCTCTCGTGACTAACTCAGGAACGAGTGGTTCTACAGAGACCAGCTGCCTGTGGATTGTCAACCTTTCATGAAGATTAGCCTGACAAGACGCCGGCGAGTGCATACAGATAGGGACCGGCAAGGCGCAGAAAGTCTCGTTCCGACGGTAAGTTGAAATAAACAAACTAATCATCATAAAATTTCCGACTTGATAAAAAAAGATGAAAAAAATATATAAAAATAATGATCCACTACGTAATCTTTAATCTGAATCGAAATCAACGGAAAGTATTTAGGTGCAAGTTTTAAAATAAATCTTGCCGAAAATCTCTCCATTAGAATAAATAAATTTTGTTGCAGCTTCTAGGGGAAAAAACGCTAGCAATTGTTGAAATTCAGCGTCTGTCTTGTATCAGAGTAGAAATTATGTTACCAACCTACGAACCGCAAAATTCGTTACATAAACAATTCAAGACGTGTACTAGAAACTAAAGATGACAGAGAGAAAGTTTAGAAACGTACCAGTCGGTGTTTATTAAGCTTTTCAAAAAAAACATTGTTTAGATTGCTAGTTTATTAAAAAATACAATATCTTTACAACTAGCACTAAAACGGGAAAACACATTCGTCGCTCTCGGTTATATTCTATTCTTTAATTTACTTTTTTTGGATTTTTTTCATGTTTGTCTTTTTTTTTTTCATCTGCCAAAATTTTATTTTGTTCCCTCCTGTTTTAAAAACTCGCTTTCCCCCAACGTGAGAAAAAAGGGTTTTCAAAAAGTAAAAAAATTTTAAAAACAAATGAAATAACAGTTAAAATTTTTTATCTGCTTTCCAACCCAGCTATTTAGCCACTATAATTTTTGAAAAAATTTCCCCAAAAAAAACAAAAGCTTTTGTTTAGACAAACCATTTTTTGTTAAATCTATTATGTAAAATATTTACAAATCATGCATATATCTTAATGACTAATGTAAAATATACTGAATCCCTGATTTAAACTGAAATTTTGGGTGAGTAAAACTTCATGAATGTGGTATACGGGGGTGAAAACAAAAAAAGGCCATTTAAAAAATAAATCATTTTAAGTGTCCTTTAAATCACCGATGCCATGAACGCCAAAGACTATGGGGAAAAAATCGAAGTTTTTGTTTAAAGTATCAATTAAAAACCAATTTAAAGTTTCATCGTTGGGTAACACTATGATTTCACTTAATGGAAAATGCAAACCAAAAAAAAAAAACTGAAAGAAATTTTTTTTTTGCTAAACGATTTTTGCAAAAAAACTTTTAAATTGAAATAATAAAAACAACAAAAAAGACTAAAAAAAAAAAGTTTTTTGTAATGAGGGCAATAGAGTATCAAGGATAACAATTTTTCAAATTAAAACTGACTAAAGGGCTATCCCTGAATAGGTGGATATAGAAAAATAGTAAGATAGTTATTTTTCCCCGTTTGCTAGTTTTAACAAAAAACCCTGACTTTACCTATAAACCCCAAAACGGGTATGACGGGAGTCATGATTCAGCTATGTAGAAAAATTTTTATTAAATTTTTAAATGTTTAAACTTTTTCAGTTTTTAAACCTCTTTCCCCCCCTTTTTTTTAAATTGGATTTTTCTGCTAAAAATTTTGACGGGGGGGGGATTTTGGGGGTTGGGGGGTTCCGGGGATTTGGGGGGGGGAATTTTCAAGTTTTTTCCATTTTTATTGAAAATTTCACTAAAAGGATAAATTTAAAGGAAAAAGGCCCGGGTTTATATTGGCGTGATATTACTAGTATTGCTACTGGTGTTCATAAGGTTGAGCTTTAAAAAAAATCAACATATCCGGCAAGTACTGGGAAAATGATGGCAAATAGGACTTACATCAACCGGAAGTCACAAAAATAATATAGGGTTCTTAATTGACATAGATACACCAGATGAATCAAGTTCAAGAAATTGACCATGTTTGTTTATTATATAGATATATAAACTTAAATTCATATTTGCAGTGGCTTTAATTACTTCCCAAGAGGTCGAAACTAGCTATATTAACATATAAATGAATGAATAATATGAATTTACAAAGGAAGGTGAATACTTTGGATCAAAAATTCACAAAAACTGTCTAAAAGATCAGTTCTAAAAGGTAAAAGCGTACAAAAATTTTTGAGTCTTTTTTTGGTT
The DNA here is from genome assembly GCF_026571515.1 of Ruditapes philippinarum. NCBI lineage: Eukaryota > Metazoa > Mollusca > Bivalvia > Venerida > Veneridae > Ruditapes > Ruditapes philippinarum. Next base: position 991 of record NW_026862339.1, on the reverse strand, counting down.
TGCCTTCGAACATTTTAATTTAAATCCCTGGGTTCAAAAAAATTTAAAAACTTGACTGTAAATTTTTAGTTAAATTTGGGTCAAAACCCCAATTTCTCTTTTAAAAATCAAAATTAGTGATTTTAACCCCTTTCCCACCCTTTTTCAAAATATTACCTAGCTAAAATTTACAAATAATAATTTATATCATTACGAGTAAAATAGCGTACAATTTAAAGTGGTCGTTCCCTTTCATATCAAAATAATTCTAATAAATAAAGGGAAAACCAAAAAAATAATTCCGTATGGGAATATTTGTATAAATTTTTTCCCCGGCAAAATTTTCAGGGCCAAGAAAATTGGGGAAACCTTGCAGCCTACAAAAAACCCAATATTTTTAAACAGTACAAACAAAATAATGATATATTTTTCTAAAAAACTTATTTACTGAAAAAGAAAAACGGTTTAATTTTTGGAAATATTAATTAAAATTTGTTGGCTTCAAAACATTTTAAACCCCTTTATTTTCCCGAAAAAAAGCTCAAAAAAGGTTAAATTAAAAGGGGACGGGAAATGTTTGTTTGAACGTGAAAAAAACCTTTTGGAAAAAAAAAAAATTTTATTAAAAAAAACGTTTTATTTTAAAAACCGGTCAAGGGAATTTTTCGTTCTGAAAGAAATTTTTAAAAACGACGAAAAAATTTAAAATTTTTAAAAATGAAAAAATTAAGTAATTTGTAATTTTAAAAAAAAAAACAATTTTTTTAAAAATTTAAATTTTTGTTTAAATCAAAAAATTTAAAATTTTACATATATAGTGAGGTTTCCCCAAAAGTAAATTTAAAACTATTATTTTACGAATTTTTACATTTTTTTAATAAAAATTTTCGTGACATAACTTCTTTAACCCAGATCAGGGAGACATTTATTTAAAAATCGGGTTTTTTTTTTTTTAAAATAAAATTTTTGGAAAAAAAAATATAAAAGATGTAAAAAAATGATTTGGTTTTAA